>NW_027612052.1:600000-809589 GCF_964261635.1 Lissotriton helveticus | reverse complement strand
GATTTTCTCAGGAACTACTGGATGGCCTCCCTACATCAGGAACTTTTTGCTAAAGTAAGAGTCACAAGAGATGGCAGGTGCACCACCCATTTTAAATCAGAGAGAGGAGTGCGGCAGGGCTGCATGTTGGCGCCCTCCTTTTTACCATCTATATAAATGGCCTAGAAAAACATCTGGAAGGTGTGGGGGGGATGTACCGCATGTAGGAGAGATAAGAATACCTGCTCTCCTATACGCGGACGATGCAGTTCTGATAGCACGTACAGGGCAGGGCCTACAGCGCCTGTTAGATTCATTTGGTGCATTCATGGACCAGCTGGACTTGAAAATTAATACTACTAAGTCACATACGATGGTGGTAACCCATAAGAAAAGGAAGGACATATCTATTTCTTTATTTTGTAAGGGGAAGGTAGTAACGAGAGTCACACACTTTCCCTATTTGGGTGTGTCTTTTGATGAGAAAGGTAGCTGGGGCCCACAGATTAAATTAAAGAAGCTCGCCATGACAAGAGCCGCCTCAGCTATTATGGGATTTGCTAGCAAGACGGGTGCGAGGCCTATGGAGGCTATCTTAAAGATTTACAATGCCAAGTGCATATCCATAGCCATGTATGGTGCGCCTCTATGGGGGTACTTGACGCATGAAACGCTCCAAAGGGCAGAAAATAAGTTTTTAAGACAACTCCTTTCTGTCCCCCAATCCACCCCCACTTACTCGATTCATGGGGAGTTGGGTATAGATTACGTAATAGATATGCTCAGATTGGCTCCCCTAATATCGTGGTTAAAGACTTGGCTTAACAACGAACTAACTCTTAACCATGCCATTTTGGAGGATCTCATGTCCCTTGATCACAGGAAGAGAATTCCCTGGCTGGAATATGTCAGACAGACTTTTGAACAGCTTGGTCGTCGAAACTTATTCTATCTGCCATCCTCTATTAGAATGGAGGACATTGCCTGGGTTAAAAAACACCTGTTGGGAAACATGAGATTGGCCCGGGAGGAACTAGAATAAAAGAAAAAACAACAGTTAGATTACATTATATGCTGTTAACCTCCCTTTCCTTGGAGCCTTACCTCACTTATGTAACTAAACCCTTCCATAGACATTTGTTAATTAAACTTAGATTTAATTTAATCCCCTACGTGTTGGGTAGTTTTCAGTCTCGGAGTCTACCGGAAAGAGGACCCCCATGTAAATGTGATGAATTTTCCACTCAGGATACGATGCACTTTATTATGTTTTGGACCTTATACAGGGAGCCGAGGACCAAATATTTGTTACCGATTTTAAAAGAAGCAGGGTTCATTCAAGTAAGGCCAGCTTTGGCGTATCTACAGTCCCTTGGTAGTATCCGCATTACATACTCTGTGGCCAGTTTTTTAGTGGCAGCATATAGAATCAAAACAAGGTCCTTGTCTGCCACTGCTGTAATTCAAATTTAGGAAATAATGTGTAGTATGACTAGTCCAAATTTCTTGCCCTGTCTATTTTGCACACTATGTATATAATGACTGTTTTGTATGAACTATATGCAATCAATTTGGACGTTTTAAATTGTATATATTGTTTGTTTGTTTTTATGGCTTTTATGATTTTAAAAAAATCAAATAAAGTGTATTTTGACTACTGGATGGATTTACACCATTTGAGCAAAAGCGTGATCTGCGAATCAGACTCTACCATTTTGCCAAATTTCTTGTAATTCTGTTCAGCCGTTCGGGCAGTAGCCATGTCTAATCATCCTATGGAAAATACATTTTAGGACCCCCCTTTTTTCTCAGCCCGTCACTTGACGAATCCCCCCAAAACTTTCAGGGAAGGAGCGGAGCGGAGCGGGCCATCTTCTTTGAGAAATTAGCGAAGATTAATCAACTGGAGGCAAAGTTATTCCCAATAGAATGTTGCTGATTTCCTATGGAAACTAGGTCCTAACTATAACTACCTATACATATATATATTACCTACTGGTGGTCGCCAGTAGGTAGTTATAGTTAGGATTGTTTTCCATAGGAAATCCGCAACATTCTATTGGGAACACCTTTGGCGCAGATTGAGGTATCTGCCTGTAATTTTCCTCAAATTCGCCTCGCTGCGCTCCGCTCCTTTCCTGAAAGTTTGGGGGGGGATTCGTCAAGCGGGGGCCGAGATAAAAGGGGGGTCTCAAAACGTGTTTTCCCCATTTTAATTTCCATAGGGCGGTTGGACTCACTTTTAGCTGGAACGGCTGAATGAATTTTCACCAAACTTGGCAAAATTGTAGGGACTGGTAGCCCGATGTGCCTTTGCTATGTCTCAAGATATGCGCTCCAGAGGATTTTGAATAATTTAGGTTCAAATAAATATATATATCTATAAGCGCGCCCCGGTACGCGCACCGGGGAGCGTACCAGCGCGCAACGCAAGTTCGCGCGCGGAAAGCTCATTGGCTCTCGGGTGTCTGTAAACATTCCAAACAGTCCGCAGCGGCCGCCATCTTGTGTCTCGGTAGGATCGAGACACAAGAGGTGGCAAAAACAAAGGGGGAAGTGACCAAAAGGGGGCAGGGTAGACCCCCCCTGATCCCCTAGGTTTGATGTGGGGGCCAAAAAAGGGTCCCGCGGGACAAAAAAAAAATAAAATCGATTTTCGCGGGGGGAGCGTCCGGTACGTGCACCGGGGAGCTTACCGGGGAGCGTACCAAGAGGCAAACCCAGTGAAACAGTAAAATAATAATTTAAAGTGCTTAGAGGTAGGGTAGCTCTGCATAGAGTTGTTGTGTTGTGTGGGTGATATGAGTACCAGCATGTAGGTACCAATGCAGAGTTTTACATTCAATGTAGATTGTCTCCTCTGTAGATAATGTGCATGTTGTTACAGAAGTTATTGTGGTATATGGAATCCATACCATAGTTTGTCAGGAAAGTAGAAACAACATGGAGGCAGGAGTTGAAAAAGAGATGTCAAATACACATTGGAGATAATATAGTGGGAGAAAGGAAGTAACTATGAGCAAAATTACTATGTAACATAAAAAAGTTGCACAGTATACTATAAGTCTCACATTATATTATATTCATTTTGGTACTATTTCATGAATTACATATAAAAAGGAATAATGTCTGGAACAATTTTTAATTATTAAATAATAATTTATTGCTGTGATTTTTCAAAATTTAATAACACTTCCAACATTATATCGTCAGGAATGTCCTCATTTTCAGTCCATCATTCCATTTCTTCCACACAATTAACTAACTCTTTGTCTAGAGACTGATCCATAAAGTCAAAGTCTTCCTCAGGATTGTTTTGAAGAACTATTTCGAAAGAAATATTTGCTTCTCCTTCCATTTTCTTGCTGTAAATTGCATTAAAAATAAATATATCAGTAGAGTTAGGGCAGTGTTGGGTTTAAGTTTAGACAGGTACTTCTGAGTTTTTAACAGTGAAGTTATCTTTGGGCAGTGTATGGTATCAGGCAGGAAGTAGAAATATCAAAAAAGTGTATGTGAAGAAGCCTAAGTAATTTCATAATTATAACAGAGAAGCCTAACTCAATCCATAACTATAACAGAGAAGCATATCTCAATCTATAACTATAACAGAGGGACAGTAAATAACTATGAGAAAAAGTTTTTACAAATTAACTTAAAGTGCCCCTTACAAATTAACAACTTACCTTATTAAAAGGTGATGAAGATAAATGGAGAACATTTTTTCAAGATGTACCTCAGGTAGGTGTAGTCAAAATGGCCGTGTTTCCCTCTCATTTTTCATTTATATTCATGTACATAACCAATCAAATGTCAGGAAAAATAAGTAGAAAATGAAAGTAACATTTTAATTGGTTGTAAATCCTAACACTTCATATGTGTTTTTGTCATGTACTTTACCTCAGGATATTTAGACAGTGCTACAGCTCAAATGGCTCAATGGAATTCCACCAAATTTGGGGAAATGGTAGGGACTGGTATATAGTAGGGCCTATTCTATATTGGTGAAAGTCTCTCCATTGGTTTTTATGTAAATTAACTTTTAAAAAATGTTGGGAGCGCTCACCGGTGCGCGCCCCGGTACGCGTACCGGTAAGCACAACGGGAGTCCTCCATCTTGTGTTTCGGTAGATTTGAGATACAAGATGGAGGACAAACAACGTTGGGAATGGGTAAAAGGGGGCACGGTAGACACCCCCTGACCCCATAGGTTTTCTGAGGGGGGCTTAGGAGGCCCATATAGGCCCCAAAAAACATTTTTTTTTAAAAAAATTCGCGGGGGAAGCACCCGGTACACGTACCGGGGAGCGTACCGGGGAGCGTACTTTGGTGAAAAATAGTGAAAAAAGTTAGAGAAAAGTAATCATTTTGAGTGATCAGAGGTAGGGTAGCTCTGAAAAGAGCTTTTGGGTTCTGTGGCTGATTTAGGTACCTACAAGTAGGTTCCAATGCACAGTCTTATATTCAGGAGGAATATTCTATTCCCCTCATCTGAGAAGTGCACACCATCTCCTCTGTAGATATCTTGCATATTGTAACGCAAGTTATTGTTGTATATTGAACCCATTCCATAGTCTCTCATGTAAGCAGAAACAGATTTATTCACATGTTTCCGTGCTTTCTCAAATTGTGGACAAAATTGGTTGGACCACTTCCATTTCTGTCTTTGGCATATATTGGAATATACCAAGGCAGTTTGTGGAAAAAGTGTCATCAATTGCCCAAAGGTGTCCTTTAAAACCATCTCCAGACCTACCCCAGTCAAAGTGCCTAGGTCATTTCCACCACAGTGCAAAATTATGAGGTCAGGGTGTGGCAGATGGTAAAAGGTTTTCACCAATGGTATCAATTGATGACATCTCAATCGTCTGTGGCCAATCCATTTTTTGTGCACATTTGGTAAATCAAGGTTGTGAAAATTTCTGATAGCTGCATACCTTTGAGCCCAGTGAATGTAGCTATGTCCAATAATCTAGACAGAGTACATGGTGAGAGGAGATTCTGGTGCAGTCAGATGAAGTGTAGGAATGAAATGGCAGTTGGAACAGTAGGAGTTTTCAAAAAAAAATATGGAGTTTCAGTGCTCCTGAATCACAAGCAATGATTGGTGGATTCAGATAATTGAAAACTGAAAGTTAGGGTACACGGTTCTGTTCTGTGAAAGAAGTAATTTGTATGGTTAAGAAAAAGTCATTAAAAGAAAGATTGCACCTGATAAGCTGGTGTATTGAGAGGTCAAACATCCTTGCTGAGTTCATTTGCAACATTGTAGAATAAACTTTTAACCCTGAGAGCTCAGTGAGGAGGGAGTTGCTATGGTAACAGGTAGAAAGGGTTGAGGGGGGAAGGGTGTTGATTTGAAAATAGAGAGGGAAGAGTTTTAATTGGTTAACATGAGGGATATGTGTGTAGAATTAGAGGTTTTCTGTGCCATTCATGGTTGCAGTGCCTGGAGTACATACCTTTTGCTCTGCTAGAGAAATATTGGTGTGTGTATCTGACACTGTTCTTAATCTCCCAAAGCATTTGTAAAGGTGAGTAATGATTCATTCAATATAGATAGAGAGTTCAGATTGGAAGCACATTGAGCTTCTTTGCTGTTGGTTTGTGTGATGCTTTTTGAAAATGCATGGTATTAATATTTGCAATAGAGAGGAAATGTATTTTGTAAAATAGTGAGTTTTCAGTACTGAAATGAAATGCTTGTACATAGGACCTGCGCTCTGTTACTAAAATGTTGTTCAAAAAACGATTTTGGGGCAAATCAATGGCTTTTACATTTTTGAGAAGGAATAAATAGTGTGTGCATGATTACATAAAAATATTTGAACCTTTCACAATCATGTCACCTGTGTTACCTCAGATTAGGAAGGACACTGAGCTTCTTTGCTGTTGGTTTGTGTCATTTTTTTGGTAATGCTTGGTAGGAATGTTTGCAAGAGAGAGGAAATGTATGTTACCTGTGTTTCCTCAAATTAGGAAGTGGATTGTGCAGATGAGGTGAGGCATGTCCAGGGGCGCAAAGGAGTTGAGGCCTGTGTCCATGAGTGCAATTGAGAGGACTTACCTCCTCTGACCCTTAGACAGGCCTTAATACATTGAGTATAATTGATGGTAACAGGGTGGAGATGAGATGAGGTGTGTCCAGGGGTGTAGATGAACTGATGCCTGTCTAATGGTGCAGATGAGTTGAGGTCTATTCAGGGTTGCAGATGAGGTGAGGATTGTCCAGGGGTGCATAGGAGGTGATGCCTGTGTTGAAGAGTGTAGTGGAAGAGAGGTCTGTCCAGGGGTGGAAAGGAGGTGATGGCTGTGTCTAGGAGTGCAGTTGGGGATAGGCTTTATGAAGCGCAGTCCAGTGCACTCTTAGACACCGGCCTCACCACCTATGCTCCCCAGGACAGTCCTTACCTCATGTGTACAATCTGCTTACTAATCTGAGGAAACACAGGTGATATGATTGTGAAATGTGCAAATATATTTTTTTAATCATGCAGATACTATCTAATCATTGTCAATAATGTAAAACCAATTCATGTGCCCGAAATATTTTTTCAGAATTATATTTAAAAAACAGAGATAAGGTCAAATGTATAAGTATTATAGTGTTTATATTGTTTGCTTATTGTCATTGTTTTGTTGTTTGGTAATAGTGGTCTATAAGATATATATTTTTTTTTTTCCACAGATTAAAATCAAGATTTCAATAGTAAGGAAATATGCTCTCAAGGCAATGGAGTCGAAAAGATGCTAAGCGGAAAAAAATCAAAAACAGCAACGGAATTAAAGCAGTCTCCTACAACAAATACTTCAAAAAACAGGAAAAAAGCTCCTGGTAAGACAACTAAGTCTTTCTTACGGAACATATGTAGATCAAAAAAAAATGTTGGACAGAATGTAGAAAAAGAGAAGGAGAGAGCAAATTTAAAGAGGAAGGAGAGATTCCCAAAATTTTTTACTACTGCAGCAGGAGACAATAATATGTATAGGAATAGAAGGCAAAATCAATTTAGGGACATTCGTAAACGAATGTTTCGAAATAGGGTGGTTTTAAATTTGTTAAAAAATATTAAAAAAGGTAAACAGAGATCTGCTTTTTATAAGAAAAAGAAAAGTGTACAGAAGATTGTTGATCAGGCTTTTGAAGTTAAAACATTTTTTTTTATTTTAATAATCAATAGAATTAGGACACTTAACAAGACCATTGATGTTTTCAAATGAAACAGTAAATGGAAAAGAGTAATTCATCAGACTCATTTTTGTAAAGTTTTTTCTGTAGAATGGATGCACAGTTCAAGTTGTGAGTAATTTTTAATGAGGAGAGTTACTTTCAGAAGAATGATTTAGTGCATGCAGTTGACACCAGTGGTTGAGCATATGAGGTGAAAGACGGTTGTCCGATTGAAAAAGAGAAACTTGTGCCTAGAGAACCAGAAGAGGTGTTAACTGATGAAATTTTAGGGAGACGTACTAAGGGTCCAGTGTACACTTGGAAGTGTAGTAGTATTTGTAGTGTGCGACAGCAATCAATCGATTTGTTGTGTAATTTCTTACGTACATATAGTAAGAAAACTCTAAAACAGAAATTGAAGATGTTGCAAGACTTAGATCCTTGCAGAGTGAGAGAAAACCCAGGTTTGCAAGGGCATTCACTGGCTTGTCTTTCTAGAAAAGTCTGTCAGAGTGTTTTTCATCATTTTAGGATGGTAGCAGTGCATCATAACAAAATGAGGAAATTAGTGAGAAGGTTGTATTATTAAAAAAATCCAGCACTTAAGCTTAAACAATTAAACAGTGCTCTTTTGCAAGGAACTGAATTAGATGTGAAGAAGATTTGTGAAGAAATTGAGATTTGTTATTTTGGTGAAAAAGAGGACAGTGTAGAAATTGACACAGAAATTCAAGGTAATGTGGAAGACAATGTACAGATTTCAAGTACAGAAAAGTTTGACCAGGAAATTATCAGGTTTAAGGTGAAATCAAGTGAAAGGCCGAATTTTACTTGTGTGTGTTGTCAACGAACTCATTATAAGCATCAAACTAGATTAGTTGATTTATAAGTAAAAAGTGAAAAGATAAATAATTATGAGTGGAAGGATTTTGCAACTTATTTGTGGGTGGAGAATTATTTTGATTTGAGTTCTGATCAGCGTATTTGTAAATATTGTTATGATAAATTAAATCAAAACAGAATGCCTGCTAGAGCTGTTCAAAATAATCTGGAGTTGGTAGATATTCCTCCTGAATTGATGGATTTAAATACATATGAGTCTATTTTGATTCAATGTGTCCATTCTTTTCAGGCAATTGTTCGCATGGAGCCTAAGATAGGGAAATTGCCTCCTTCAGATTTACAGAGAGGATTAAAGGGAAGAGTTGTTTATTTGCCTCTAGATTTCAAGAAAAATATTGATAAAATTGGTGTAGAGAAATTCCAGCATCTGAATACCGGACTTTAAGATTATATGCTGAAGATCCAAGGTTTCGTCAATGCATCCCATATTTGTTTCATCTACTGTATGAAAGTGACTTGTCTGGGCTTTCTTATGCAGTAAACCATATACTGAAAAGTGGAGCACATCTGCAAAATGTTTCGGCGAGGGACTTTATGGAGAAAGTCAATCTGCAAGACAATATTTTGGAATCTCATCTAATCAATCTCATGGCATGTCAGCGTGGTACAAACGAGTATTGGTACCGTTGTCATGGGAATTGAAATGTATGCTAAGAAACTTAGGAACTCCTACATGGTTCCTCGCTCTTAGCTGTGCTGAGTATGCATGGGACGACTTACTTCAATTTCTACGAGAGGCAAATGCAAACATACAAAATATAGAATTCAAAACACCTGGAGAACTGTGTTCTTTGGATCCAGTGAATGTATGCAGATATTTCAATCATAGATTTGAAGCTATGATGTCTTTCATTACCAACAAAAAAAAATCCTCCCCTTGGAGAGGTTTTGGATTTCTTTTGGAGAAAGGAGTATCAAGTGAGAGGTGCTCCTCACATACATATGTTGTTATGGATTAAAGATGCACCCGAATTTGGAACAGATTCAGATGAAACAGTGATGAGTTTCATTGAAGAGTATTCAACATGTGCTGTTCCGAAAACTACCGAGGAAAACAGTTTAAGGCAACAAGTTTTATGCTTTCAATCCCATCGTTGTGGGAAGTATTGTCTTAGAAAATTCAAAAACAAGGAAAAGTTTAACACAAAATGTCGTTTCAGCTTTCCACAACCAGTGATTTCTAAAGGAAGAGTAAATAATTTGATGTCTTCTCTACGACATACTGTGACGAGGAAATCACCCAAAAATACATACAATTTAAAAAGAAACGAAGAATCCAAGTACATCAACGATTACAACCCAGTGATTTTGTCCGTGTGGAATGCTAACGTGGATATTCAATTCGTTGCTGACAACTCTATTGCTGTGGCTCGATATTTGACTTCTTACATCACAAAAAAAGAAAAGACAGAACTGAAGGAAATGTGGGAGGATATTTCACATGAAAAGAGTCTAAGCAAGAAATTATACAGTTACAGTCTGAAGATGTTGTCACATCGAGAAATTGGAGCATATGAATGTTCTGATCGATTGTCATCAGCAAGTCTATATGCCAAATCTAGAACCATCATTTGGGTGAGTCTAGGTCTTGCTGCAACACGAAACCGAGTTTTGAAATCTGTACAAGATATAGAGTATTTGGCGGAGCAAGAACCAGAAAGTACAGATATTTTGAAGACAAACATGTTGGATACATACTATCAAAATATAAGTCTTTACCTTGAGAACGCTTGTCTCTATGAAGTTCTGAAAAGATATATTTATAAGAGGAACATCAGAGAAGATATCAATAATAGAATATATGCTGTCATTGGATGTGAAGGATGTCTAGTGAAACAGAGAAAAGGTCATTTGATTAATCATCGAAAATTAAGTTGCGAAAATCCAGACAAAAGGGAATTCTACTATTTGGCTCTTTTGCAACTCTTTAAACCATGGCGTACAGAAGATGAACTACTTGGAGATTTTCTCTGTTATGAAGACTCTTTTAATGCAACCAAGGATACCATAGAATGTCCTGTTTTTCCAAATTATCTGCAAATGTTGAACGAAGAAATAGAGCAAGAAGCAACAATTGCAGAAGTGATTGCGAGAGACAGTTCTCAAGACAGTCAGAGTTCTACTTCATTGAGTCAGGATCCACTAGGAGGACCAATTATTCAAAATGAGGCTGCCACTGCCATGGATGAGGTGGAAAGAGCTATGGAACAAGCTGAAGAGGATGTAGTTAACTTAGAAGATTTGGTGAAACAACTAAACATTGAGCAGAAACAGATATATGACGAAGTCACAGAACAGGTTGAACATGGATTCAGTCATGAGAAAAAAGAGTGCTCATGTACATCATTTAAGCCTGTCCGACTGTATGTGAGTGGAGAAGCGGGAACTGGAAAAAGTTTTCTGATTAAAGCAATTGCAACTTATTTGCAGAAAAGGACTGAATCAGCGTTGTCTTGTGTTGTTACTGCTCCAACTGGGCTTGCAGCACATAACATTAAAGGGATTACTTTACATCGTTTACTGATGCTACCAGTTGAGCATGATAACAAATTACAATACCACAAGCTATCTGGAGATGCTTGTTCTGAAGTTTCAAGAGTCCTGAAGAAAATGAAACTTCATATCATTGATGAGGTAAGCATGGTCTCAAATCTAATGCTTGCTTTTGTGCATTTGAGAATGCAAGAAATTCTTAGAACAGACTATGATGTTCTATTCGGAGGAAAACACATTATTGTTTTTGGAGATCTACTGCAGTTGACTCCAGTGAAAGGACAACCAGTGTTTAAAATGGTCAGGCATGAAGATACCAGGAAGTGCCTAGGAAGCATTGGAAACGTTAATATGTGGTTACATTTCAAATATGCAGAACTACTTCAAAATATGCGACAGGCAAAGGATGAAGATTATAAAAATATTCTACAAGATGTAAGAATCGGAAAAGTAAGTGAGCATGGGAAAGAAACTGTACATGCACGATTAATTTCAAATTTGTATCCAAATGAAAACATTCTTCCAGAGAATATTTTAAAGAAAATTAACGAGAACAAATCTGGAATATGTTTGATGCCAACTCTGAAAGAATGTTCCATTTTCAACAACAAAATGTTAAAGTTAGAAAATGAAGAGATTGTGAAACTGGAAGCTATAGATAAAATAGAGCATATGGGAGCAACAATTATTTTGTCTGAAAATTTGAAATCAAAATTGGATTCATTAGAGAAGAGTATATCGAAAACTGCTGGTTTTGAAAAGACTCTGAATGTGTGTTTAAATTGTCGTATCATTTTGAGAAGGAATTTAAATGTTGAAAGAGGTCTGGTAAATGGAGCAATGGGTCATGTTGTTGGTTTTGTGAATTACAAAAATAGAGATGGAATTGAAATTTTAAAAATTAAATTTGATGGCATTGACGAAATAGAACAAATTTGTTGTTGTTCAGCTAGATTTTTGCTTGTGAAAGACTTATATGTTCGCCGAAAACAGTTACTATTTGTTTGGCATATGCGGTAGTCATTCATAAATCTCAAGGTTTAAGTGTAGATAGTGCTTTGGTGAACATTGGAAGTTCTGTGTTTAAAGAGGGTATGGCATATGTGGCATTATCACGAGTCAGAACTTTATCAGGATTGTACTTGATTGAGTGTGATGAAACAAAGATTTGTGCTGATCTAGATTGTGTTAACGAATACAATAGGTTAAGAAAAGAGTATGCTCCACATTTGCCTCAATATCCTCTGTTTGAAAAACGTGTGGTAGGCCGAAAAAGAAGAAATGAGAATAATTGCAGTGAGGTAGTAGCAAAAAGACAAAAAGTAGATGAAACTGTAATTGTAAGTAGAAAGAAAAAGGATTCTGTTGAAGATGTTGTTGGATTTCAGTTTGAAAACAGTTCTGGTGTCAACTGCTATGCTAATGTAGTACTTAATGTTGTTTTTTTTCTTCAAAATTTACAAGAACAGATTGTTGAAAATCGTTATCAAACATTC
The DNA here is from genome assembly GCF_964261635.1 of Lissotriton helveticus. NCBI lineage: Eukaryota > Metazoa > Chordata > Amphibia > Caudata > Salamandridae > Lissotriton > Lissotriton helveticus. The sequence goes on along the minus strand of NW_027612052.1, from coordinate 797,547 downwards.
TGCTGTTTATTGAATTCTGTGTTTGAAAAATGTAGCAGTGATAGAGCAAAAATAGAAAGTGTTTCAGAAATTAGAAATCTTCTAGACATATGTTCTGGTCAAAATCAATTTTCACAGAATATTCAGCAGGATTGTCAGGAATTTTTAATGTATATGTTTGATGTTTTGGAAGATGAAGGTGTAGATATAAAAAATATTTTTAGCCTTTCTTATCAATGGCAGCATGACTGCGACAACTGTAGTTTATCAAGTAGTACTAGAATAGACACTGAAAGATTTATATATTTGAGTTTACCAGACTGCAAATCAGTGCCTTTTAATAATCTAGTTAAAGCAGCTGATCACAATACGGTGTGTACCCAATGTAAGTCTGCAATGCTGTCCACATTATTTTTACAAACTTATGGTAAATATGTGATTTTAATATTCCAACGATGTAGACCTGATGGAAGTAAATTGTCAACTTCTATTAAAAATGTTGTGGCTTCTCAGTTATCAATTTCAGGAAGAACCTTTGCAACTGTAGCTATTATTTATCATGACGGTCCTTCAACAACATCAGGGCATTACACATGCTATTTAAAAAGTCGTAAAGGTTGGACCCAATGTAATGACACTCATTTGACTTTCAAACAATGTTTGCCTTTTGACTTAAAAAATTCATACCTAGTGTTTTTAGAACCAAAATTTAAGTAAAGGTAATTGGCCTATGAAGACGGGAGCAGTTAATAAAGGTTAGTTTGCTGTTTAAAATTATATTCTGAGTAAAAGTGATCAAGATAATATAAAAAATTGAGTTGTCATATAGGTACTGTAAGTGGATCTCATAGTAAGTGATATCAGTATTATAGGAAATGATGAACATGAGTGAGTCAGAGATGGAATTACGAATATTTAAATATTGTGAAAATGTTGTATGAGCCTTTCTTTCAGAACGTCGGAAAAACTGTATTTTCAGAGTTTCTTTTAATTAATTTGAAAATATAATGATACATCTGACACTATTTGGCCTTAAGGAAAAGTGAGGAATGAGCAAAGAGTCATGACTGAAAAAAAGGAGTATATGAAAATAATGAAAATATTTCAGATGTTCTTGGAGCTTTTCTTTTAGAAAGTCGATGAAATGGATTTTTTAGTGAACGCAGAGTACTTTCCAACGAAAAGGACCTTCATGATATACTATTTGGCCTAAAGGAAAAGTAAGTGAATCAAAGATTAGTGTACATTTGTGATTTTTAAGTTTAGATGGGTTTTTTTAAAACACAATCTTTTTGATTGTGTTTTTTTTCCCTGCTGTCATATTATGAGTAGTTTGAACTCACTTTTTTAAGTGAAATTCAATATATTCTGAGAACAGCAAAAATAAACTATGTAACATGTTGTACAAGTTATTCTATAGTTTGTATTGTGTAATTTAAATTGTATTCCCATTGTCTCACACTCACTTTCCTTTTTCCACCCTCTTTCAGCTCTTTTTACTCACTTATAATGTCTTTATATCACTCTCTTTCAGCCCCGTTCCTTTACTCCACTTCTTTCACAACCCCTCATTCTCATTTCAACTGTCTGCATCCCCTCTCTCCCTTGCATAACTATTCAGCTTTCAGTCTCTCTGCTTTACTTCCCTTTTCCGTCTTTTCCTCCTTTGCTCTTTTAGTAATTCCTCTTTACTCACTCAGCAGTCTTGTCGCACTCTATCACTATAAATCACCCACTCTCCCTCGCTTATCTTTGTTTGCTCCTTTCTTTTGACCTCTTTTCTCTATTTTCCGTTCACTATCTCTATGTCCTCAGTCCCTCACTCTCCTTGTGTTATGTTCACTTGTGTTTATCTACCTTCTATCATTTCTCTTACAACAACTTCACTGCTCCTCTCACATCGTTCTTCAACCCATTTCTTTTAGTCCGGTTCTATTACTACCCCTCATTTCCTATCTTTCAGTGTCCTTCTCTTTACTTTCATCACCGAATCACTTTCTCTCAGTACCACTGCTTTAGTCCTCTTCTCCTCTCTTTCCTTCTTTTGCTCCCTTACTCATTTTTCTTTCCTCACTCATTGTACTCCACTTCACTCATTTCTTCCCTCAGTCTCTAACGAACTTCATCACTCCTTTTCCCTCAATCCTTCTATATTATCCTCTCTCCCTTCATCCCTTCACTCTATGACTCTCCTTCACTTACTCTCAGTTATCTTCCATTCCTCATTCTTCTAAATGCATCCTTAATTAGACTCCTTTCCCTCTCAGTCATTATCTTTTTACTTACTCCTGTTTCCTGATTTAGTTTTGCTAACTCACATTCTTTTAGTATCTTTCTTACCTTCAGTTCATTTTTCTCTTCTTCTCTTCCTTTCTGTCAGTGAATCTATATGCCTTACTCTTAGTAATTTACTCTCCTTCTATTTCTTTTTCCCTCTTTTTGTCCTTCTACCTTACTTTATTTCCCTTTCTGTGTCCTTCACTCTTAATTTATTTCTAAATACACTGTTATGATTTTTAACCTCTTCATTTGTATCTTTTATTTTAAAATACATATTTTACTAATTATAACTTATTTTTTCTTCTCTCTTTCACAGATACAAAATGTAGTAAAAAATGTAATTAAAGTTACATTTATTTTATGGTAAGTGTGACTAAAAAATTTAGTTTGTCATCACCTTTTGCTTTAACCTCACTACTATTTTCTCAACCTACCTCACTCCTGTTTCTTTACTCTGCTTCCCTCACTTATTCATATTCTCCATGTTTACTACCCTTTCCCTATTTCCCCTCCCACATTCAACTTCTTTCAGTCCCTATTCTTTACTTCCCTTACCCTCTGTTGCCTTCCTTTGCTCCCTCACTCATTCCCTTTCCCTTAATCATTTACTTCACTCCTACACACACACCTCCCCCCAACACACACACACATACCTCTGACATACACCCCACACACACCACACACACACACCTCACACACACACACACACACACAGCCACACACACACTCCTCACACACACACACACACCCACACATCCCACACACACACACACACTCCACACACATACCCCCCACACCCACACACCCCCCACACATATCTCACACACCCACACCTCCACCCCCACCCAAACAGCCCACACACCCACACCCACACACACACCTTACACACCCACACCCCCACCTACACCCACTGACTCCCTATAAGTCACCCACACTGCCTTACTTACCTTTCTTTCCTGTTTCACTCAGACTCTTTCAGTCACTCCTTCCTTTACTCTCTCTCTCTTTTCTCTCTGTCACTCCCCATGTCTTACCCTTATTCACTTTTATCCACCCTCTTTCACCCCTCTTTACTTACACTCACTGCTCTTTTCTCACCCTCCCTCACCGTTGTTCATTTATTCCGGTTCCGTCACTACCCCTCATTCCCCATTCTTTACTGTCCTTCCTTTTACTTTCAACACCCACTCACATTCTACCAGTACCTCTACGTTAGTCTTCTTTTTCTCTCTTCCCTTCTTTCGCTCCCTTATTCATTTTCCTTTTCTCACTTACACCCTATTACACCTTCTCTGTTTTTTACTATGTAATAAACAATCCCTCTGTGTTGCTCCCTCTAGCTCTTTTTCTCTTAACATTACTCTCTCTGTGTTCTTCCTCATGCTCACTCTTTCTTTCTTTTTTTTTCTTTCTTTTTTTGGTGCGCGCCTCGGTGCGCGCCCCGGTGCACGTACCGGTACGCGTACCCTGCAGAAAAAAGATTGACAGAGATTCTTTAAAAATATAGGTTTATTTTTATAAATTAAAGGTAGTTCTAAAAAGAACTGTTTTTTTATTCTTTTTGTTGTTTTATATTTTTTTATTGTTTTTTGAACATTTTTTACTTGTTCTGGCTTTTCTGAACAGTTTTATATTTTTTTTGTATTTTTTATGGGGAGAAACAAAAAACAGGGAATTGTAAATGGCTCAACTGGAGAAAAAAAAAACAGAAAAAATTAGGGTTTTTTCGGGCACTTATGGTTATCACCAGCACAGATGATAAGTTTTATGCTTTGCTCACCATAGCAAAGTGTCTTTCCACAATATTTGCACACAATTTTGAAATCGGCAAACTTGGGTTGTATGGTAGGCATCGTCTCTCTTGCCTCTGAACCCGATGGAGTGGGTTCTTTGGATGTTGAGGGTCTGGATGTTGATGGGGGTAGCTTACTGCAGAGGTCCCTTACCTCTGCAGCAGAATAGTTGTTTGGGTGCAAACGCATCATGTGCCGAATCATAGTATGATTCCTGAAGGAATATTTTTTGTTAGGGTTCCCCCTGGACAGCTCAGAACCTCAAATCAGACAAGTCACCTTCGCAGCGTTGACTTTTTTGAAACCCCTTGGGATTTTGTAGAACTCCCATACGAAGTGCTCTTTTGGTTTGTAGGGCTGATTATCTTCAGGCAGGAAATGCCTTGTCTGTTCCTCCTCTTCATCATCCTCCTCCTCTTCTTCTTGACCACCAATGTGATCTTCTGGTGGTCTTTTTGATGGTGGTGGTGGTTGTGGTGGGGCAGATGCTCCAACTGCTGATATGACTGTGGCCATCTCTGTAAGGAAAAAGCAGGCCTTCCTCACTCAAATAACAGAGTGAACATGAGGAAAAAAGGTGGGGGCTTTCATCATTTGGAAAACAATAGTGCTCTTAACCAATGAAAAGTGTTATTTTCAAGTCACATGACCAGGGCTTTCATCATTTGGAAACCAAAAGTGTTGTGAACCAATGAAAAGTGTTATTTTCAAGTCACATGACCAGGGCTTTCATCATTTGGAAACCAAAAGTGTTGTGAACCAATGAAAAGTGTTATTTTCAGGTCACATGACCCGACGTGCTTACGCTACGCGCCCGGGGGCACGCCCGTCGTCGCGCCCCGGGGCGCGTCCGGCGGTGCTTACGTTGCGCAATCGAATGAGTTAGGGTACTTCCGGGTGTGCTTAGGCCGTGCGTCATATGACGCATCACGCGGTTACGCGATACGTCACGATGTTGTTTTTGTTCGCGGCAATAGCGCTAACGGGGCGCTCACCAGTACGCGTCCCAGGGCGCGCCGTAACATTGCGCTCACCGGTGAGCGCATCAGTACGCGCCCCAGGAGCGCTCCGGGGTAGAAAAAAATAAATAAATAAACATAAAAAAATAGTATTACATAATTATAAAATATAAAATTCATTATAAAAAATATTACATTTCATACCTATAGATATTTGCTATTAAAAAACCTATGAAATTCACTGAAAAAACCATAGGTTTCACACCAGTTATAGTTAGGAATTAGCATTTAAAAAACCTATTAAATTCACTAAAAAAACCACAGGTTTCACACCAGTTATAGTTAGCTGGAAATTTTACTCGCATAAAACCATTGAAATTCCCACGTTATAGTTAGTTGGACTCACTATAACTTGCGCGTGCAATGCACTGCTGATGACGTCACATATTACATCACTCATGACATGGTCAGTGACATCACTCATGACATCACTGATGACACCATCCTTGTGACAGAGTGTCAGACCTCCTTTCACTGTAATGTAACCCTTAAAACACATCTTCAAAAATAGAAACAAAAATTTTCAAAAAAATGGAGATACCCATATCAGTTACAACAACCAATTCAGTAACTCCACCATCTATATACACATCCACTTAATCACAAACAGTTCTACATAGTCACTCATACATATACTCACTCATCATATGTAGTGATACACCTATACATCCTGTTACACACCGACAGTGGTCGCCAGTAGGTATATATAGTTAGGACCTAGTTTCCATAGGAAATCCGCAACATTCTATTGGAAATAACTTTGGCGCCGGTTGATGAATCTTCGCAAATTTCTCAAAGAAGATGGCCCGCTACGCTCCGCTCCTTTCCAGAAAGTTTTGGGGGGATCCGTCAAGTGGGGGCTGAGAAAAAAGGGGGGTCCCAAATCATGTTTTCCCCATGTTATTTTCCATAGGACGATTAGACACGGCTACAGCCCGAACGGCTGAACGGAATTACTAGAAATTTAGCAAAATGGTAGAGTCTGATTCGCAGATCACGCTTTTGCTTAAATGGTGTAAATCCCTCCAGTACTTCCTGAGAAAATTAAAAGGAAAAAAATATATATATATCTGGGCGGAGCCTAACCACACATCTCATCGTGAGATCTGATTTGCTGTCAGCACTTCATCCAAGAAGTGTTGGCAGCCATCTTGGGACCAATATACATGATAGCACCTCATTAAAAAGCATTGCAGTTAATAGAAGGTTTTAGGACTTTAGTTACATTATAAACCATTTGTTGATGGTACCATACTCATTTTAGGAATTGTGGTGTGTTCTAAGGTGATTTTACCATGTGTAAAAGCCTTCTGCTGGGATATCATGAATCATGTTTGAAAGAAAACTATTATCTCATGCTTTTCCCACAGTGGTTTGGAAGGGGATCTATAAGCTAAACTGAAAGCATATTTTCTGTAAATTCACATTATCTTTCTCAGTCATGTGAGAATGAAGTCTGACATTCTCAGTAAAACATGTACATCCAACAAGGACAGAGACTGTCAGTTGATTCCTTTGTGTTCTACTGCAGCCTCCTAGAGTGTTCTAAAGAACAACTAGCGCGCTAACAGTCTTACTTATGACAAAAGTATGGCACACCAGAAGCCATCTTCATTGGAATGAAGTGGTAAGGCTGAAAATATTTAATTTAAAAAGGAACAAAATGAGGGGGTTCATTTTGCCATAGAAATTATGATTAGTGCTTCAGAAAGAAAAATTAGGGCACATTTTGAGTGACTTCTCAAATCCTTTACCATACCAGCAGCAGACTTCCCTGGTGAGCAGTAGCTTTACCACAGTGATCTAATGAGTAACTAGAGTGGTAAGATTCAGAATTTATGGCAAATGTGTGACACATCTGAATGCCTTCTTGATGGAACCAAAGTAAACACGCATTGAAAATGCAATAGATCTCGCCCTCGTTTAAGTTAAAGCCATTCTGTTTGTAATGAGGTGGCTTTTTACCTTTGCTTTTATTAGTGTTTTTCAAACTTTCATGTAAATAACATGCATATGTATGCATATATGTATATGTATGCATGCATTTATATTTGTATTTATATAGATATGCAGATTATTTATGTTTCTATATGTATGTATACATATATATACACATACATATATATAAATGCATATGCATATATGTGCATATATATATGTGTATATGTGTGCGTGTAGAGAGAGGTAGAGGTGTAGAGGTAGAGAGGTAGAGGTAGAGCGGTAGAGACTAGTAGAGAGAGAAGTAGAGAGAGGTAGAGAAGTAGAGAGTGAGTAATAGAGAGTAGAGAGTGAGTAGTAGAAAGTAGTAGGGAGCAGTAGAGAGAGTAGCAGAGAGTGAGTAGTAGAGAGTAGTAGAATGAATAGTAGAGTGAGTAGTAGAGAGTAAGTAGTAGAGTGAGTAGTAGAGAGCAGTAGGGAGTGAGTAGTAGAGAGTAGTAAAGAGTGAGTAGTAGAGAGTAGTAGAGAGTGAGTAGTAGAGAGTGATTAGTAGAGAGTGAGTAGCAGAGAGAGAGAATAGTAGAGAGTAGTAGAGAGTGAGTAGTAGAGTGAGTAGTAGAGAGTAGTAGAGAGAGAGTAGTAGAGAGTGAGTAGTAGAGAGTAGTAGAGAGTGAGTAGTAGAGTGAGTAGTAGAGAGTGAGTAGTAGAGAGTAGTAGAGAGAGTAGTAGAAAGTGAGTAGTAGAGAGTAGTAGAGAGTGAGAAGTAGAGAGTGAGTAGTAGAGAGTGAGTAGTAAAGAGTGAGTAGTAGAGAGAGAGAGTAGTAGAGAGTGAGTAGTAGAGAGTAGAGAGTAGTAGAGAGTGAGTAGTAGAGAGTAGTAGATAGTGAGTAGTAGGGAGTGAGTAGTAGAGAGAGAGTCATAGAGAGTAGTAGAGTAGTAGAGAATGAGTAGTAGAGAGTGAGTATTTGAGAGTAGTGGAGTAGTAGAGAGTGAGTAGTAGAGAGTAGTGGAGAATATTCCAAAGTTTGGCACAGCACCACTTGCACAACAAGTCCAATCAAATCATATCACTTAGAGTCCTTATTGAAGCGCTGAATCTTGGTGTATATTCAAATGCTTTTATTTTCCTTAAGTTTATGTACCACAGCCAGCGTTCTGTACAACAGAACTTCTTCAGGGCGTTCTTATTTCCTTCAAGTTATGTCGGTATCCTGTTGTCATATAACTAGACATTTCTTCCAAATGTTAGACGAGACGTAGGTACATTCTTATTCAAAGTGACTAGGTATCAATTTTAACCACACAATTCGGGCAGACTTGAGTAATTTATAGCATCCTCAAAGTCAGTCTTTCAAAAATTCCAAAGTATAGGACATGATAATCCAAATCCAAATGTTTCTCAAGAAAAGTCATTTTCAATCGTTGGTAATATCAGCATTTGGGCAGATATGACCCACGGACACGGTTTATGACTTTTCTTGAGAAACATTTGGATTTGCATTATCATGTCCTATACTTTGGAATTTTTGAAAGACTGACTTTGAGGATGCTATAAATTACTCAAGTCCATGGATGCTGCTTGGAATGCCCCCAGCAACACCCATTGCACACCCCTTTAACGCAGGACACTGCGTTAAAGGGACTGATATTAATCAGGCAGGATTACGCAACACAAAGTTGCTTAGTCCTGCCTGATAAATATCACTCAGTCTTCTGCGCCACCGGAACCTCACAAAAAGTGCATCATTCATGACATGGTCAGTGACATCACTGATGACATCACTGATGACATCTCAAATGACATCACTGATGACATCACTGATGACATCATCCATGTGACAATCAAATACACCTCATCACACACTAGTATAATCTTTCATCACTCACTGTAAAATAGAAAGTGCCATATTTTAAAGCATTGACACACCAATAGAAATTTCTAAACACCACCCACTCAGTTATTCATAGAACTATACACACATCTAAACTCTTACCTATAGATTCAGTGTTATATGCAGTGAATAATCAACAGAACACTATCAAATATACTTATACGCCTATTTCAACATTACACACCAGCACACATTGTATTCACTTATAAAGACATCCTTCTGACTTATGCAAACAATTGATTATACTTACATTTACTCACCTACACACTTATACAAACACCACTTCATCTATTTATATAGATAGTCACTCACACTTAGTGTGTTATAAAATCACTATTACAAGTATACAGTTATCCATATAGTGACTCATACAATCATTAAGTCTTAGACACACTTAATTAGATATAACTGTCACATACACTGCCTTTTTTTCAAGTTTAATGGACATGTACCATTGAGAGAAATATTTCATCACCACCACACCCATAAACATATACACTCACTGAAACAACTGTTATAACATGTAGTCTTAACCTCATATACCTACTGAATGAACTATTCACACATTTTTTGTTAATCACACACCCCCCACCAAACCACATAGACATTCATTTACCCATACAAATACTCAGTTAAGAAACCAATAACAAATATAGTCTTTAACATAGCAATTAAGACAAAGCAATAAAGACTTTCACACAGTTTAGTAACTACACTTTATATATAGTGAGACTCTACAAATTAGTCAAGGAAACAATCAATGACACTGTTACTAAATCCACCATCCACAGATTTATATTTATATATCCACTCATTCTTAAATGCAAAGTAGTGTATTTATAATACATATTTAAATATCAAAGCAAACCACATTCACTGGATGATGTCATCAGTGATCTCATCAGTGATGTCATTTGAGATGTCATCAGTGATGTCATCAGTGATGTCACTGACCATGTCATGAATGATGTAATATGTGACATCATCAGCAGTGGATTGCCGGGCGCAATTTATAGTGAGTACAACTAACTATAACGGGGGAAGTTCAATGGTTTTGTATGAGTAAAAGGTCCAGCTAACTATAATATATATAAATTTATATATACATGCGCGGACGTGCGTGGACCTTCGCGGGAGCGAGCTGCATGCTGATTGGCTGACAATGTCTGTCAACACTCCAAAACAGAAATTGTTGGCAGCCATCTTGTGCCTCGGTAGACTGAGGCACAAGAAAGCAGAAAAACAAACGTGTAGAACTCAAAAAGGGGGCAGGGTAGAAGCACCCTGACCCCCTAGGCCTGCTCAGGGGGTCCCACTAGGACCCCCCCAAGGCAAAAAAAAAAAATGTTTTTTTCGAAAAATCGTGGGGTGCGCATACCGTGCGCGCACGGGTCCGCGTACATACGTGTACGGTATGCGGACGGTGCGCGTACCTTTCCGGGAAAGCTGCATGCTTATTGGCTGTCAACACTCCAAACCAGGAAGTGTTGGCAGCCATCTTGTGCTCATTAGACTGAGGCAAAAGAAAGCAGAAAAACAAATGTGTAGAACACAAAAAGGGGGCAGGGTAGAAACACCCCGACCCCTCAGGCCTGCTAAGGTGGTCCCACAAGGACCCCCAAGGCCAAATATTTGTATGTTTTTTAAAAATTACCCCCCAGGGGGACCAAATCGCGGGGGCATAGTGATAAAGAAGTGTGGGGGTGCCCAATCCCCCCCACACTGCCCCGGGGACTGCCGCCCTCCGGGGCAAAGCAACACAGCCCCCTGGCACATACTGGAGGCTCCTGGTGGGCTAGTTGGCCCCCAGGGACCCCAGTATGCAGGGAGAATTAGTTCCCCCTCTGCAAACGTGCCAGTGGGCTGCGTTGCAGAGAGGTGTAAAAAGGGGCATAGCCTCATTACACCTCTGTGCAATGCAGCCACCTGGCGCATACTGGAGGTTCCAGGTGGGCTAGTTGGCCCCCAGGGACCCCCAGTATGCAAGGGGAATTAGTTCCCCCTCTTCAAACATGCACAGGGGCTGCGTTGCAGAGAGGTGTAACAAGGGGCATAGCCTCATTACACCTCTGTGCAATGCAGCTCCCTGGCGCATACTGGAGGTTCCAGGGGGACTAGTTTGCCCCCAAGGGCCCCCAGTATGCAAGGGGAATTAGTTCCCCCTCTTCAAACATGCACGGGGGCTGCTTGCTGAGAGGTGTAAAAAGGGGAGTGGCTTCATTACACCTCTCTGCAATGCAGTCCCCTGGCGCATACTGGAGATTCCTGGTGGGCTTTCAGGTCTTATATAGTTAGGAATTAGCATTAAAAAAAACTTTGAAATTCACTGAAAAAACCACAGGTTTCAGGCATTATATAGTTAGGAATTAGCATTTAAAAAACCTTGCAAATTCACTAAAAAAAAGCATAGGTTGATGTCATTTGAGATGTCATCAGTGATGTCACTGACCATGTCATGAATGATGTATTATGTGACATCATCAGCAGTGGATTGCAGGTGCGCAAAATATAGTTAGTACAACTAACTATATAGGAGCAATTTCAATGGTTTTGTGTGAGTGAAATGTCCAGCTAACTATAACACACCTAAAACATATATTTTTTTGAGTGAATTTTAAAGGTTTTTTAAATGCTAATTCCTAACTATATAAGGCCTGAAACCTATGTTTTTTTCAGTGAATATATTACCTACTGGCGGTCGCCAGTAGGTAGTTATAGTTAGGATTGTTTTCCATAGGAAATCCGCAACATTCTATTGAGAATAACTTTGGCGCCAGTGGACGAATCTTTGCGAATTTCTCAAAGAAGATGGCCCGCTCCGCTCTGCTCCTTCCCTGGAAGTTTGGGGGGGGGGGATTCGTGAAGCGGGGGCCGAGATATTTGGGGGGTCCCAAAACGTGTTTTCCCCATGTTAATTTCCATAGGGCGGTTGGACTCACTTTTAGCCCGAACGGCTGAATGGATTCTCACCAAACTTGGCAAAATTGTAGGGACTGGTAGCCCGATTTGCCTTTGCTATGTCTGAAGATATGTTCTCCAGTGGATTTTGGGTAATTTAGGTTCAAAAAAATATATATATCTATAAGTGCGCCCCGGTACACGCACCGGGGCGCATACCAGCGCGTAACGCGAGTTCGCGAGCAGAAAGCTGATTGGCTTTCGGGTGTCTGTCAACATTCCAAACAGTCCGGAGCGGCCGCCATCTTGTGTCTCGGTAGGATAGAGACACAAGAGGTGGCAAAAACAAAGGGGGAAATGACCAAAAGGGGGCAGGGTAGACCCCCCCTGACCCTATAATTTTGATGTGTGGGCCATAAAAGGGCTTCGCGGGGCAAAAAAACCTTTTTTTTCCCGATTTTCGAGGGGGGGAGCGCCCAGTACGAGCACCGGGGAGCGTACCGGGGAGCGTACTATGGGGACAACCAAGTGAAACAGTAAAATAATAATTTAAAGTGCTTAGAGGTAGGGCAGCTCTGAATAGAGTTGTTGTGTTGTGTGGGTGATATAAGTACCAACATGTAGGTACCAATGCAGAGTCTTAAATTCAATGTACACCTTCTTTTCTGTAGATATCTTGCATGTTGTTACAGAAGTTATTGTCGTATATGGAATCCATAGTATAGTCTGTCAGGAAAGCAGAAACAGATCCTTTAAGGACTCCCTGAGAAGGCCTAGGGGATCATGGGTAGTCTACCCTGCTCCCTTATGATGTTTTAAAATTGCACAGTATACTGTAAGTCTCACTTTATATTATAATCATTTTGGTACTACTTCATGAATTACATATAAAAATGAATAATGTCTCAAACAATTTTTAATTATTAAATAAAAATTTATTGGTTTGAATTTTCATAGTTTAATAAAACTTCCAGCATCAGATGATCTGGAATCTCCTCGTAATTGCATGATTCAATTTCTTGTAAATAGTCAATAAATTGTTGGTCCAGAGACTCATCCATAAAATCTTCGTCAATATAATCTTCAAGAACAATCTCTTCATCAGTCATTTCGAAAGAAATATTGTTGATTTGTTGTTCTCCTTCCATTTTCTTGCTGTAAATTGCATAAAAAATAACTATATCAGTAGGGTTAGGGCACTGTTGGGTCTAAGTTCAGAGAGGTACTTCTGAGTTTTTAACAGTGAAGTTATCTTTGGGCAGTTTATGGTATCAGGAAGGAAGTAGAAATATTAAAAAGTGTATGTGAGGAAGCCTAAGTAAATTCATAATTATACCAGAGAATCCTAACTTAATCTATAACTATAAAAGAGAAGCCTATCTTAATCTATAACTATAACAGAGGGACAGTAAATAACTATCAGAAAACATTTTTACAAATTAACTTAAAGTGCCCCTTACAAATTAACAACTTACCTTATATAAAGGTGATGAAGATGAATGAGAAAATCCTTTAAAGATGTACCTCAGGTAGTTGTAGTCAAAATGGCCGTGTTTCCCTCTCATTTTTCATTTATATTCATGGACATAACCAATCAAATGTCAGGAAATAAAAGTAGAAAATGAAAGTAACATTTTAATTGGTTGTAAATTCTAACACTTCATATGTGTTTTTGTCATGTAATTTACTTCAGGATATTTTGACAGGGCTACATCCCAAATGGCTCAATGGTATTCCATCAAATTTGGGAAAATGGTAGGGACTGGTATGTAGTAGGACCTATTCTATATTTGGTGAAAGTCTCTTCAGTGGTTTTCATGTAAATTAACGTTTAAACATTTTTGGGAGCGCTTACCGGTGCGCGCCCCGGTACGCGTACAGGCAGCGCAAAGGGAGTCCTCCATCTTGTGTTTCGGTAGATTTGAGACAGAAGATGGAGGACAAACAACGTTGGGAATGGGTAAAAGGGGGCACGGTAGACACCCCCTGACCCCCTAGGTTTTCTGAGGGGGGTTTAGGAGGCCCATATAGGCAAAAAAATAAATGTAATTAATTTTTCGCGGGGGAAGCGCCCGGTACGCGCACCGGGGAGCGTACTTTGGTGAAAAACAATGAAAAAAGTTAGATTAAAGTAATCATTTTGAGTGATGAGAGGTAGGGTAGCCCTGAAAAGAGCTTTTGGGTTCTGTGGCTGATTTAGGTACCTACAAGTAGGTTCCAATGCACAGTCTTAAATTCAGGAGGAATATTCTATTCCCCTCATCTGAGAAGTGCACACCATCTCCTCTGTAGATATCTTGCATGTTGTAACGCAAGATGTTGTGGTATATTGAACCCATTCCATAGTCTCTCATGTAAGCAGAAACAGATTTATTCACATGTTTCCGTGCTTTCTCAAATTGTGGACAAAATTGGTTGGACCACTTCTGCTAAAGAAATATTGGTGTGTGTATCTGACACTGTTCTCAATCTCCCAAAGCATTTGTAAAGGTGAGTAATGATTATGGAAATGTATTTTGAGAAATAGTGAGTTTTCAGTATTGAAATGGAATGCTTGTACATAGGACCTGTGCTCTGTTTCTCAAATGTTATTTAAAAAACGATTTTGGGGCAAATCAATGGCTTTTACATTTTTGAGAAGGAATAAATAGTGTCTGCATGATTAAATAAATATATTTGAACCTTTGACAATCATGTCACTTGTGTTACCTCAGATTAGGAAGCACACGGAAGCTCTTTGCTGTTGGTTTGTGTCATGCTTTTTGATAATGCTTGGTATCAACATTTGCAAGATAGAGGATTTGTATTTTGTGAAATGGTGAGGTTTCAGTAGTGAAATTGAATGCTTCTACATAGGACCTGCGCTCTGTTTCTAAAATGTTATTCAAAAAACGATTTTGGGGCAAATCAATGGCTTTTACATTTTGGAGAAGGAATAAATAGTGTCTGCATGATTAAATAAATATATTTGAACCTTTCACAATGATGTCACCTCTGTTATCCCAAATTAGGAAGTAGATTGAGCATTTTTCTTGTTGAATTGTGTCATGTTTTTGATAATGCTTGGTATGAACATTTGCAAGATAGAGGATTTGTATTTTGTGAAATAGTGAGGTTTCAGTAGTGAAATTGAATGCTTGTACATAGGACCTGCGCTCTGTTTCTAAAATGTTATTCAAAAAACGATTTTGGGGCAAATGAATAGCTTTTCCATTTTTGACTAGGAATAAATAGTGTGTGCATGATTAAATAAATATATTGGCAGTTTTCACAATCATGTCACTTGTGTTACTCTAGATTAGGGAGCAGATTGAGTTTTTTTCTTCTTCCTTTTTGTTAAGTTTAATGATAATGTTTGGTATGAACATTTCCTAGATAGAAGAATTGTATTTTGAAAAATAGTGAGGTTTCAGTAGTGAAATGGAATGCTTGTACATAGGACCTGCGCTCTGTTTCGTAAATGTTATTGGAAACACAATTTTGGAGCAAATGAATGGCATTTACATTTCTGAGAAGAAATAAATAGTGTCTGCAAGATTAAATAAATATATTTGAACCTTTTACAATCATGTCACCTGTGTTTCCTCAGATTAGGAAGTAGATTGTGCAGTTGAGGTGAGGCATGTCCAGGGGTGCAAAGGAGGTGAGGCCTGTGTCCATGAGTGCAGTGGAGAGGACTCTGACCCTTGGACAAGACTCACCTCCTCTGTGCCCCCTGGACAGGCCTCAATGTATTGGGTATAATTGATGGTAACAGGGTGCAAATGAGGTGAGGCATGTCCAGGGGTGTAGATGAGCTGAGGCCTGTCTAGGGGTGCAGATGAGGTGAGGTCTGTTCAGGGTTGCAGATGAGGTGAGGATTGTCCAGGGGTGCAGAAGAGGTGAGGCCTGTGTTCAAGAGTGTAGTGGGAGAGAGGCCTGTCCAGGGGTGCAAAGGAGGTGAGGCCTGTGTCTAAGAGTGCAGTGGGGGAGAGGCTTCATGAAGTCCAGCCCACTGAACTCTTAGACACAGGACTCGCCACCAATCTTAGAAAACACAGCTGACATGTTTGTGAAAAGTGCAGGTATATTTATTTAATCATGCAGACACTGTCTAATCCTTCTGAAAAATGCTAAAGCCATTCATTTTCCCTTTAATCATTTTTATATTAACATTAAAAAAAACTGAGCACAGGTCATATGTACAAGCATTCCATTTCACTACTGAAACCTCATTTTTTTACAATATACAATTCCTCTATGCAGCAGGAAATTTTTACCAAGCATTAACAAACAAATAAGAGAAAGCAACAATAAAAAAACACAATGTGATTCCTAATATGAGGAAACACACCTGACATGATTGCAAAAGGTGCAGAGGAAGTGAGGAAAGTCAAAATGGCTTTCATGATTGTGAAATTTGCTGAGGAGATGAGGCCTGTGTCTAAGAGTGCAGTGGGGTAGAGGCTTTATGAAGTCCTGTCCACTGCACTCTTGAACACAGGCCTCACCTTTTGTGCTCCCCTGGACAAGCTTCACCTCATCTGCACTCCTGGTTAGGCCTCACAATCTTTTTTTAGAATAACATTTGAAAAACAGAGAAAAGGTATAAGCATTTCAATACACTACTGAAACCTCGCTCATTTATAAAATACAATTCCTTTATGCACCAAGGTTTCTTTACCAAGTATTATCAAGAATGTATAAGTCTCTCTTATATTCTCTTCCTGACTTACTCTATTTTTCCATCAGTCCCCTTCTAACACCCTCTCTCTGACTCATTCCTTTTTACATCCTGACTCTGTGTTACACTCTCTTACACTTTCTCTTTGACTTACTTTCTCTTACACCCTGTCTCTGATTTATTCCCTCTCTCTCATTACTCCTTGTTACATCCTCTCTCTGATTTACTTCCTCTTACACCCTTTCTCAAACTTACTCTCTCTCTCTAACTTTTACAGCCTCTCTCTGTTTTAGTCTCTTATACATCCTCTCACCTTCTAACACCCTCTCTCTGTCTTACATCGTTTTACACCCTCTCTCTGTCTTACACTCTGTTACATCCTTTTTCTGACTTACTCCCTTTATCCCTTTCTTTGACTTACTCCCTCTCCCTATTACATCCTTTTTCTGTCTTACAACATATTATACACTCTTTCTGTCTTACTCCTTATCTATGTTTTACTCCCTCTACCTGTTTCTTTATCTGACTCTCTCTGTCTTTTTGTGTTACTTCCTCTAGCTCTTTTTCTCTGTCTTACTCCTAGTTACATAGTTGCTGTGGTATAAACTTAGATATGTTGTAAACTAGTGATTATATCGTTTGCTTATTGTCATTGCTTTGTTGTTTGGTAATAGTGGTCTATAATGTGTTATTTTTTTCTTTACCACAGTTTGAAATCAAGATTTCAACAGTAAGGAAATATGCCCTCAAGGCAGAGGAGAAGATAAGATGCCAAGCAGAAAAAATCAAAAACAGCAACGGAATTAACGCACTCCTCTACAACAAATACTTCAAAAAACAGGAAAAAAGCTCCTGGTAAGACAACTAAGTCTTTCTTTCAGAACATATGTAGATCAAAAAAAATGTTGATGAGAATGTGCATAAACAAAAAGATAGAGCAAATTTGAAAAGGAAGGAGAGGCCCCCCAAAAATGTTACTACTGGAGCAGGAGAGAATAATATGTATAGGAATGGAAGGCAAAACCAATTTAGGGACATTTGTAAACGAATGTTTCGCAATAGGGTGGTTTTAAATTTGTTGAAAACTATTAAATAAGGTAAACAGAGAGCTGCTTTTTATAAGAAAAACAAAACTGAAAAAAAGATATTTATTTTAGTAATCAATAGAATTAGGACACTTAACAAGACAATTGATGTTTTCAAATCAAAGAGTAGATGCAAAAGAGTAATGAATGGATGCATAGTTCAAGTTGTGAGCCATTTTTTAATGAGGAGAGTTACTTCCAGGAGAATGATTTGGTGCATGCAGTTGACACCAGTCGTCGAGCATATGAGGTGAAAGACGGTTGTCCGATTGAAAAAGAGAAACTTGTGCCTAGAAAGGCAGAAGAGGTGTTAACTGATGAAGTTTTAGGGAGACGTACTAAGGGTCCAGTGTACACTTGGAAGTGTAGTAGTATTTGTAGTGTGCGACAGGAATCAATCGATTTGCTTCGTAATTTCTTACGTACATATAGTAAGAAAAGTCTAAAACAGAAAATGAAGATGTTGCAAGACTTATATCCTTGCAGAGTGAGAGAAAACACAGGTTTGCAAGGGCATTCACTGGCTTATCTTTCTAGAAAAGTATGTCAGAGTGTTTTTCATCATTTTAGGATGTTAGCAGTGCATCATAACAAAATGAGGAAATTAGTGAGAAGGTTGTATTATGCAAAAAGTCCAGCACTTAAGCTTAAACAGTTAAACAGTGCTCTTTTGCATGGAACTGAATTAAATGTGAAGAAGATTTGTGAAGAAATTGTGATTTGTTATTTTGGTGAAAAAGAGGACAGTGTATAAATTGACACAGTAATAGAAGGTAATGTGGAAGACAATGTACAGATTTCAAGTACAGAAAAGTTTGACCAGGAAATTACCAAGTTTAAAGTGAAATCAAGTGAAAGGCCTAATTTTACTTGTGTGTGTTGTCGACGGACTCATTATAAGATTCAGACTAGGTTAGTTGATTTATATTCAGAAAGTGAAATGGAAAATAATAGTGAATGGAAGAATTTTGCAACTTTATTGTTGGTGGAGAATTCTTTTGATTTGACTTCTGATCAGCGTATTTGTAAATATTGTTATAATAAATTAAATGAAAACAAAATGCCTGCTAGAGCTGTTCATAATAATCTTGAGTTGGTAGACATTCCTCCTGAGTTGATGGATTTAAATACAAATGAATCTATTTTGATTCAATGTGTCCATCCTTTTCAGGCTATTGTTCGCATGGAGCCTAAGATAGGGAAATTGCCTCCTTCAGGGTTACAGAGAGGATTAAAAGAAAGAGTTGTTTATTTGCCTCTAGATTTCAAGAAAAATATTGATACAATTGGTGTAGAGAAAGTGGAAGAGGAACCTCTGGTTATTCTAGTTAATGGGGTTCCGACAAAGAGTAAGAAAATCTGGCAAGATTTAGTGGATGTTAGGAAAGTCAAAAAGGCAACGTTGTATTTGGTCAAAAACAATGAGTACTACAAAGATGTATGTGTTGGAGCAGAGAAAACAGCTGCAGAAGAAGACAGTGATTGTTCAGCCGGCAAAATTGAAAAAGTTGATGTGTCTAGAAGTGAAGAAATATATGAACATTATACTGTTCATCCTTTGCATTTCAAAGAAGTAATGGGGAATGCAATTGACTTGTTTCAAATGAAAGCAGCAAAAGGAAGTCCCATTAGTGTATGGGAAGAAAGTTTGGAAGCTTGTTGTTTTCCACAGCTATTTCTAACAGGTCGAGGTGGACGATATGACGATCGACCACTTCAAATTCCAGCATCTGAATACCGGACTTTAAGATTATATGCTGAAGATCCAAGGTTTCGTCAATGCATCCCATATTTGTTTCATCTACTGTATGAAAGTGACTTGTCTGGGCTTTCTTATGCAGTAAACCATATACTGAAAAGTGGAGCACATCTGCAAAATGTTTCGGCGAGGGACTTTATGGAGAAAGTCAATCTGCAAGACAATATTTTGGAATCTCATCTAATCAATCTCATGGCATGTCAGCGTGGTACAAACGAGTATTGGTACCGTCGTCATGGGGAATTGAAATGTATGCTAAGAAACTTAGGAACTCCTACATGGTTCCTCACTCTTAGCTGTGCTGAGTATGCATGGGACGACTTACTTCAATTTCTACGAGAGGCAAATGCAAACATACAAAATATAGAATTCAAAACACCTGGAGAACTGTGTTCTTTGCATCCAGTGAATGTATGCAGATATTTCAATCATAGATTTGAAGCTATGATGTCTTTCATTACCAACAAAAAAAATCCTCCCCTTGGAGAGGTTTTGGATTTCTTTTGGAGAAAGGAGTATCTAGCGAGAGGTGCTCCTCACATACATATGTTGTTATGGAATAAAGATGCACCCACATTTGGAACATATTCAGATGACACAGTGATGAGTTTCATTGAAGAGTATTCAACATGTGCTGTTCCGAAAACTACCGAAAATTCAGAAACAAGGACAAGTTCTACACAAAATGTCGTTTCGGGTTTCCACGACCAGTGATTTCTAAAGGAAGAGTAAATAATTTGATGTCTTCTCTGCGACATACTGTGACGAGGAAATTACCAAAAAATACATACAATTTAAAAAGAAACGAAGAGTCCAAGTACATCAACGACTACAACCCAGTGATTTTGTCCATGTTGAATGCTAACATGGATATTCAGTTTGTTGCTGACAACTCTATTGCTGTGGCTCGATATGTGACGTCTTACATCACAAAAAAAGAAAAGACAGAACTGAAGGAAATGTGGGAGGACATTTCACATGAAAAGAGTATAAGTAAAAAATTATACAGTTTCAGCTTGAAGATGTTGTCGCATCGAGAAATTGGAGCATATGAATGTTCTGATCGGTTATCATCAGCAAGTCTCTACGCCAAGTCTAGAACAATTATTTGGGTGAGTCTAGGTCTTGCTGCAACACGAAACCGAGTTTTGAAATCTGTACAAGAAATTGAGTATTTGGCGGAGAAAGAACCAAACAGTACAGATATTTTGAAGACAAACATGTTGGATACATACTATCCAAATAGAAGTAGTCATCTTGAGAACAGTTGTTTGTATGAAGTTCTGCAAAACTATATTTATAAGAGGACCATCAGAGAAGATATCAATAATGGAATATATGCTATCATTGGGTGTGAAGGATGTCTAGTGATGTCTAGTGAAGCAGAGAAAAGGCCATTTGATTAATCATCGAACATTGAGTTGCGAAAATCCAGAGAAAAGGGAATTTTACTATTTAGCTCTTTTGCACCTCTTTAAGCCATGGCGTACAGAAGAGGAACTACTTGGAGATTTTCTCTGTTACGAAGATTCTTTTAATGCAACCAAGGATACCATAGAATGTCCTGATTTTCCAAATTATCTGCAAATGTTGAACGAAGAAATAGAACAAGAAGCCACAATTGCTGTAGAGATTGCTAGAGACAGTTCTCAAGACAGTCAGAGTTCTGCCTCATTGAGTCAGGATCCACTAGGAGGATCAATTATCCAAAATGAAGCTGCCACTGCCATGGATGAGGTGGAAAGAGCCATGGAACAAGCTCAAGATGATGTAGTTAACTTAGAAGATTTGGTGAAACAACTAAACCTTGAGCAGAAACAGATATATGACGAAGTCACAGAACAGGTTGAACATGGATTCAGTCATGAGAAAAAAGAGTGCTCATGTACATCATTTAAGCCTGTGCGACTGTACGTGAGTGGAGAAGCGGGAATTCGCAAAAGTTTCCTGATTAAAGCGATTGCAACATATTTGCAGAAAACAACGGAGTCATCGCTCTCTTGTGTTGTTACTGCTCCAACTGGGTTGGCAGCACACAACATTAAAGGGATTACTTTACATCGCTTATTGATGCTGCCAGTGGAGCATGAAAACAAATTGCAATACCACAAGCTATCTGGAGATGCTTGTTCTGAAGTTTCCAGAGTCCTGAAGAAAATGAAACTTCTTATCATTGATGAAGTAAGCATGGTCTCAAATCTAATGCTTGCTTTTGTGCATTTAAGAATGCAAGAAATTCTTAGAACAGACTATGATGTCTTATTCGGAGGAAAACACATTATTGTTTTTGGAGATCTACTGCAGTTGACTCCAGTGAAAGGACAACCAGTGTTTAAAATGCTCACGCATGAAGATACCAGGAAGTGCCCAGGAAGCATTGGAAACGTTAATATATGGTTAAATTTCTAAAAAGCAGAACTGCTTCAAAATATGCGACAGGCAAAGGATGAAGATTATAAAAATATTCTACAAGATGTAAGAATCGGAAAAGTAAGTAAGCATGGGAAAGAAGCTTTACATGCACAATTAATTTCAAATTTGTATCCAAATGAAAACATTCTTCCAGAGAATATTTTTAAGAAAATTACTGAAAAAAAATCTGGGATATGTTTGATGCCAACTCTGCAAGAATGTTCCATCTTCAACCACAAAATGTTAAATTTAGAAAATGAAGAGATTGTGAAACTGGAAGCTATAGATAAAATAGAGCATATGGGAGCAACAATTATTTTGTCAGAAAATGTGAAATCAAAATTGGATTCATTAGAGAAGAGTATATCTAAAACTGCTGGTTTTGAAAAGACTCTGAATGTGTGTTTCAATTGTCGTATCATTTTGAGAAGGAATTTAAATGTTGAAAGAGGTCTGGTAAATGGAGCAATGGGTCATGTTGTTGATTTTGTGAATTACAAAAATAGAGATGGAATTGAAATTTTAAAAATTAAATTTGATGGCATTGACGAAATAGAACAAATTTGTCGTTGTTCAGCTAGATTTTTGCTTGTGAAAGACTTATATGTTCGCCGAAAATAGTTTTCTGCTTGTTTGGCATATGCGGTGACAATTCATAAATCTCAAGGTTTAAGTGTAGATAGTGCTTTGGTGAACATTGGAAGTTCTGTGTTTAAAGAGGGTATGGCATATTTGGCATTATCACGAGTCAGAACTTTATCAGGATTGTATTTGATTGAGTGTGATGAAACAAAGATTTGTGCAGATGTAGATTTTGTTAAAGAATACAATAGGTTAAGAAGAGAGTATGCTCCACATTTGCCTCAATATCCTCTGTTTGAAAAATGTGTGGTAGGCCGAAAAAGAAGAAATGAGAATAATTGCAGTGAGGTAGTAGCAAAAAGACAAAAAGTAGATGAAACTGTAATTGTAAGCAGAAAGAAAAAGGATTCTGTTGAAGATGTTGTTGGATTTCAGTTTGAAAACAGTTCTGGTGTCAACTGCTATGCTAATGTAGTGGTTAATGTTGTTTTTTCTCTTCAAAATTTACAAGAACAGATTGTTGAAAATCAGGATCAACCATTCTGCTGTTTATGGAATTCTGTGTTTGAGAAATGTAGCAGTGATAGAGCAAAAATAGAAAGTGTTTCAGAAATTCGAAATCTTCTAGACATATGTTCTGGTCAAAATCAATTTTCACAGAATATTCAGCAGGATTGTCAGGAATTTTGAATGTATATGTTTGATGTATTGGAAGATGAAGGTGTAGATATAAAAAATCTTTTTAGCCTTTCTTATCAATGGCAGCATGACTGCGACGACTGTAGTTTATCAAGTAGTACTACAATAGACACCGAAAGATTTATATATTTGACTTTACCAGACTGCAAATCAGTGCCTTTTAATAATCTAGTTAAAGCAGCGGATCACAATATGGTGTGTACCCAATTTAAGTCTGCAATGCTGTCCACATTATTTATACAAAATTATGGTCAGTATGTCATTTTAATGTTCCAACGATGTAGACCTGATGGAACTAAATTGACAACTTCTATTAAAAATTTCGTGGCTTCTCAGTTATCAATTTCATGAAGAAATTTTGCAACTGTAGCTAATATTTATCATGACGGTCCTTCAACAACATCAGGGCATTACACATGCTATTTAAAATGTCGAAAAGGTTGGACTAACTGTAATGATACTCATTTGACTTTCAAACAACGTTTGCCTTTTGACTTAAAAAATTCATACCTAGTGTTTTTACAACCAAAAGTTAAGTAAAGGTAATTGGCTTATGAAGACGGGAGCAGTTAATAAAAGTTAGTCTGCTGTTTAAAATTATATTGTGAGTAAAAGTGATGAAGCTAATATAAAAATTATAGTTCTCATATAGGTATGGTAAGTGGATCGCATAGTAAGTGATATCAGTATTATAGGAAATGTTCAACATGAGAGAGCCAGATATGGAATTATGAATATTTAAATATTGTGAAAATGTTGTTTGAGCCTTTCTTTCAGAACGTCGGGAAAACGGTAATTTTAGAGTTTGTTTTAAGTATTTTGAAAATATACTGCTACATCTGACACTATTTGGCCTTAAGGAAAGGTGAAGGAATGAGGAAAGAGTCATGACTGAACACAAGGAGTATATGAAAACATTGAAACATATTTCAGATGTTCTTGGAGCTTTTCTTCTAGAAAGTCGATGAAATGGAATTTTTAGAGAACAGCAGAGTACCTTACAACGAAAAGGACCGTCATGATGTACTATTTGGCCTAAAGGAAAAGTAAGTGAATCAAAGATTAGTGTACATATGTGATTTGTAAGTTTATATGTTTTTTTTTTAAACACAATCTTTTTGATTGTGTTTTTTTTCCCGCTGTTATATGATGAATATTTTGAACTCACTGTTTTTAGTGAAATTCAATATGTTCTGAGAACAGCAAAAATAAACTATCTAACATGTTGTACAAATTATTCTATAGTTTGTATTGTGTAATTTATATTGTATTCCCATTGTCTCACACTCATTTTCCTTTTTCCTCTCTCTTTCAGCTCTCTTTACTCACTCACACTGCCTTTCTCTCATTCTGTTTCACACCCATTCGTTTACTCAACTTCTTTCACAACCCCTCATTTCCATTTCAACTGTCTGCATCCCCTCTCTCCCATGCACCACTTTTAGCTTTCAGTCTCTCTGTTTTACTTCCCTTTTCCGTCTTTTCCTCTTTTGCTCTTTTAGTAATTCCTCTTTACTCACTCAACAGTATTGTCACACTCTGTCACTATAACTCACCCACTCTCCCTCGCTTATCTTTGTTTGCTCCTTTTTTTTGACCTCTTCTCTCTATTTTCCGTTCACTGCCTCAATGTCCTCAGTCCCTCACTCTCCTTGTGTTATGTTCACTTGTGTTTATGTACCTTCTATCATTTCTCTTAGAACAACTTCACTGCTCCTCTCTCATCGTTCTTCACCCCATTTCTTTTAGTCCGGTTCCATTACTACCCCTCATTTCCTATCTTTCAATGTTCTTCCCTATACTTTCATCACCGAATCACTTTCTCTCAGTACCACTGCTTTAGTCCTCTTCTCCTCTCTTTCTTTCTTTTGCTTCCTTACTCATTTTCCTTTCTTCACTCATTGTACTCCACTTCACTCAGTCCTTCCCTTAGTCTCTCTGTGTACTAAATTCCTCACTCCTTTTCCCTCAACACTTCTATATTATCCTCTCTCCCTTCATCCCTTCACTCTATGAGTCTGCTTCACTTACTCTCAGTCATCTTCCATTCCTCATTCTTCTAAATGCATCCTTAATTAGTCTCATTTCCCTCTCAGTCATTGTCTTTTTACTTACTCCTGTTTCTTGATTTAGTTTTGCTAACTCACATTCTATTAGTATATTTCTTACCTTCAGTTCATTTCTCTCTTCTTATCTTCCTCTCTGTCAGTGAATCTATATACCTTACTCTTAGTAATTTGCTCTCCTTCTATTTCTTTTACCCTCTTTTTGTCCTTCTACATCACTTTATTTCCCTTTCTGTGTCTTTCACTCGTACTTTATTTCTTAATACACTGTTATGATTTTTAACCTCTTCATTTCTATCTTTTATTTTAAAATATATATTTTACTAATTATAACTTATTATTTCTTCTCTCTTTCCCAGATACAAAGTGTAGTAAAAAAATGTAATTAAAGTTACATTAATTATATGGTAAGTGTGACTAAATAAATGTAATTTGTCATCACCCTTTGCTTTAACCTCACTATTATTCTCTCAGCCTACCTCACTCCTGTTTCCTTACTCTGCTTCCCTCACTTATTCTTATCCTCCATGTTTACTCCCCTTTCCCTAACTCCCCTTCCACATTCAACTTCTTTCAGTCCCCCTTCTTTACTTCCCTTAACCTCTGTTCCCTTCCTTTGCTCCCTCACTCATTCCCTTTCCCTTAATCATTTACTTCACTCCTCTCACTCCTTCTCTCAGTCTGTCTGTCCTCACAGTTCCTCACTTCCGTTCCCTCACACTGTCTCTCTTACCGACGCTGTCTCTGTCCCCTCATTCTGTCAATACTCTTTCGTCATGCTCACTCCCTACAACTCACCCACACTCCTTCACTTACCATTCTTTGCTGCTTCACTCACTCCCTTTCAGTCACTCCTTCCTTTACTCTCTCTCTCCTTTCTCTCTGTCACTCCCCATGTCATACCCTTATTCACTTTTATCCACCGTCTTTCACCCCTCTTTACTTAGAGTCACTGTTTTTTTCTAATACTCCCTCCCTGTTTTACTATCTAATACTCAGTCCCTTTGTGTTGCTCCCTCTAGCTCTCTTTCTCTTAACATCATTCTCTCTGTCCCTTTCCCTCATGCTCACTCCTTCATTCTTTTTTTTTCTTTTTTTTTCGGTGCGCGCCCCGGTACGCGTACCGGGGAGCGTACCGTTACGCGTACCATGGAGAAAAAAGAATGACAGAGTTTTTTAAAAACATTTTTTATATAAATTAGAGGTAGTTCTAAAAAGAATTGTTTTTATTCTTTTTGTTGTTTTATATTTTTTTTATTTTTTTTGAACATTTTTTACTTTTTTTGGCTTTTCTGAACAGTTTTATATTTTTTTTGTATTTTTTATGGGGAGAAACAAAAAGCAGGGTATTGAAAACGGCTCAACTGGAGCAAAAAAAAGATCAGGAAAAATTAAGGTTTCTTCGGGCATTTGTGGTTATCACCAGCAACATTGATTAGTGTTATGCTTTGCTCACCATAACTAATTGTTTTGTTACAATATATACAAACAACTTTGTATCCCCCAAACTTTGTTTGTATATTTAGGACCGTCTCCCTTGCCTCTGGACCCGATGGAGTGGGTTCTTTGGTTGTTGAGGTTCTGGATGATGATTGGGGTAGGTTTCTGCAGAGTTCCCTTACCTCTGCTGCAGAATAGTTGTTAGGGTGCAAACGCAGCATGTGCCGAATCATAGTATGATTCCCAAAGGAATATTTTTTGCAGGGATCCCCCTGGATAGCACAGCACCACAGATGAGACAGGTCACCTTCGCAGCGTTTACTTTTTTGGAACCCATTGGGATTTTATAAAACTCCCATACGAAGTGCTCCCTAGGTTTGTATGGGGTTCTGTCTTCAGGCAGGAACTGCCTTCTCTCTTCCTCCTCTTCCTCCTCCTCCTCCTCTTCTTCTTGAGCACCAATGTGATCTTCTGGTGGTCCTTGTGGTGGTGGTGGTGGTGGTGGTGGGGCAGATGCTCCATCTGCTGATAGTACTGTAGCCATATCTGTAAGCAAAAAACAGGTCTTCCTCACTCAAAGAACAAAGTGAGAATGAGGAAAAAAGGTGGGGGCTTTCATCATTTGGAAAACAAAACTGTTCTGAACCAATGAAAAGTGTTATTTTCAAGTCACATGATCTGGGCTTTCATCATTTGGAAACCAAAACTGATCTCAACCAATGAAAAGTGTTATTTTCAGGTCACATAACCCGACGCGCTTACGCTACGCACCCCGGTGCGCTCCCGGGGGCGCGCCCCGGGGCGCGCCTGGCGGTGCTTACGTTGTGCGATCGTATGCGCTACGGCGCTTCCGGGTGCGCTTACGCCGTGCATCATA
Source organism: Lissotriton helveticus (assembly GCF_964261635.1). Lineage (NCBI taxonomy): Eukaryota > Metazoa > Chordata > Amphibia > Caudata > Salamandridae > Lissotriton > Lissotriton helveticus. The sequence goes on along the minus strand of NW_027612052.1, from coordinate 770,165 downwards.
AGACGCATCACGAGGCTACGCAATACGTCACGATGTTGTTTTCGTTCGTGGCAAGAGCGCTAACGGGACACTCACCGGTACACGCCCCGGGCGCGCCGCAACACAACGCTCACCGGTACGCGCCCCGGAGCGCTCCAGGGCACAGAAAAAAATAAACATAAAAAAAATTGTATTACATAATTATACAATATAAAATTCATTATAAAAAATATTACATTTCATACCTATAGAGATTTGCTATTAAAAAACCTATGAAATTCACTGAAAAAACCATAGGTTTCACACCAGTTATAGTTAGGAATTAGCATTTAAAAAATCTATTAAATTCACTGAAAAAACCATAGGTTTCACACCAGTTATAGTTAGCTGGAAATTTTACTCGCATAAAACCAATGAAATTCCCACGTTATAGTTAGTTGGACTCACTATAACTTGCGCGTGCAATGCACTGCTGATGACGTCACATATTACATCACTCATGACATGGTCAGTGACATCACTCATGACATCACTGATGACACCATCCTTGTGACAGAGTGATAGACCTCCTTTCACTGTAATATAACCCTGGAAACACATATTCAAAAATAGAAACTAACATTTTCAAAAAAATGCAGATACCCATACCAGTTACAACAACCAATTCAATAATTCCACCATCTATATACACATCCACTCATTGACCAACAGTTCTATATAGTCACTCATACATATACTCACTCATCATATGTAGTGATACACCTATACATCCAGTTACACACCGACAGTCATCCAAAAGATATTCTCACACATACTCACACATGCAAATAAACTATTGAACATCCATTTATTTGCATATACAGCTATACACACACTACCACCTTACTTCTAAGGAAACTTACACATACTTACTCTCTTAAACAATCACTTATAGAAACACATACTTATTTAAACAGGAACTCTTACAGTCCCTCACTCTCACATATACTCACTTATATACATCAATATTCACATATATAAGATTAAATCATATGTAGTTACTGATAAAGACACTACTGAGACAGTCATTCATTCACTAACACACACATATACACACTCATCCACCCATACAGTCCTGCACATATGCTGTCTTCAAAACACATACAAAGATAGAGTCAGTCATTGCTGCATCTATGTGCTAAGTAATACCCCCACCAAACCATACAAACACTTATACTGATACTAAGAAAAACATCTAATAACCCATATACATACACATGTAGCTACTTACCAACCCATGCAGCCAATTATACATAAAGTGAAACACTAATACATATATTTAAATACTTATAAATTACTCTCTAATATAAGTATTCACTAAGATACACTTAATAAACCAGTTGACCAATCCATTTTATTTTAAAATTCCTTGTAAACACTTATTTAAACTTTTATTCTTCCATCAACTTTTACATATACATATATAACACATATTTATTTTTCAGAAAGACACACATTCAGTGGATGGTGTCATCAGTGATGTCATGAGTTATGTCACTGACCATGTCATGAGTGATGTAATATGTATGTACTCCAGGCACTGCAACCATGAATGTCATAGAAAATCTCTAATTCTACAAACATATCCCTCATATTAACCAATCAAAACTCTTCCCTCTCTATTTTCAAACCAACACCCTTCCCCCCTCAGCCCTTTCTACCTGTTACCATAGCAACTCCCTCCTCACTGACCTCTCAGGTTTAAAAGTTTATCCTACAATGTTGCAAATGAACTCAGCAAGGATGTTTGACATCTCAATACACCAGCTTATCCGGTGCAATGTTTCTTTAAATGACTTTTTCTTAACCATTCAAATTACTTCTTTCACAGAACGGAACCATGCACCCTGACTCAGTGTTACACTCTCTTACACTTTCTCTTTGACTTACTTTCTCTTACACCCTGTCTCTGATTTATTCCCTCTCTCTCATTACTCCTTGTTACATCCTCTCTCTGATTTACTTCCTCTTACACCCTCTCTCAAACTTACTCTCTCTCTCTACCTTTTACAGTCTCTCTCTGTTGTAGTTTCTTTTACATCCTCTCACCTTCTAACACCCTCTCTCTGTCTTACTTCGTTTTACACCCTCTCTCTGTCTTACACCCTGTTACATCCTTTTTCTGACTTACTCCCTTTCTCCCTTTCTTTGACTTACTCCCTTTCCCTATTACATCAATTTTTTGTCTTACAACATATTATACACTCTTTCTGTCTTACTCCTTCTCTATGTTTTACTCCCTCTACCTGTTTCTTTGTCTGACTCTCTCTGTCTTTTTGTGTTACTTCCTCTAGCTCTTTTTCTCTGTCTTATTCCTAGTTACATAGTTGCTGTGGTATAAACTTAGATATGTTGTAAACTAGTGTTTATATCGTTTGCTTATTGTCATTGCTTTGTTGTTTGGTAATAGTGGTCTATAATGTGTTATTTTTTTCTTTACCACAGATTGAAATCAAGATTTCAACAGTAAGGAAATATGCCCTCCAGGCAGAGAAGAAGAAAAGATGCCAAGCGGAAAAAATCAAAAACAGCAACGGAATTAAAGCACTCCTCTACAACAAATACTTCAAAAAACAGGAAAAAAGCTCCTGGTAAGACAACTAAGTCTTTCTTTCGGAACATATGTAGATAAAAAAAAAATATTGACGAGAATGTGAATAAACAGAAAGAGAGAGCAAATTTGAAAAGGAAGGAGAGGCCCCCCAAAAATGTTACTACTGGAGCAGGAGAGAATAATATGTATAGGAATAGAAGGCAAAACCAATTTAGGGACATTCGTAAACGAATGTTTCGCAATAGGGTGGTTTTAAATTTGTTGAAAAATATATAAAAAGATAAACAGAGAGCTGCTTTTTATAAGAAAAAGAAAACTGTAGAGAAGATTGTTGATCAGGCTTTTGAACTGAAAAAAATATATTTATTTTACTAATCAATAGAATTAGGACACTTAACAAGACAATTGATGTTTTCAAATCAAAGAGTAGATGCAAAAGAGTAATTAATCGGACTAATGTCTGTAAAGTTTTTTCTGGAGAATGGATGCATAGTTCAAGTTGTGAGCCATTTTTTAATGAGGACAGTTACTTCCAGGAGAATGATTTGGTGCATGCAGTTGACACCAGTGGTCGAGCATATGAGGTGAAAGACGGTTGTCCGATTGAAAAAGAGAACTTGTGCCTAGAAAGGCAGAAGAGGTGTTAACTGATGAAGTTTTAGGGAGACGTACTAAGGGTCCAGTGTACACTTGGAAGTGTAGTAGTATTTGTAGTGTGCCACAGGAATCAATCGATTTGCTTCGTAATTTCTTACGTACATATAGTAAGAAAAGTCTAAAACAAAAAATGAAGATGTTGCAAGACTTAGATCCTTGCAGAGTGAGAGAAAACACAGGTTTGCAAGGGCATTCACTGGCTTGTCTTTCTAGAAAAGTATGTCAGAGTGTTTTTCATCATTTTAGGATGTTAGCAGTGCATCATAACAAAATGAGGAAATTAGTGAGAAGGTTGTATTATGCAAAAATTCCAGCACTTAAGCTTAAACAGTGAAACAGTGCTCTTTTGCATGGAACTGAATTAGATGTGGAGAAGATTTGTGAAGAAATTGAGATTTGTTATTTTGGTGAAAAAGAGGACAGTGTAGAAATTGACACAGTAATAGAAGGTAATGTGGAAGACAATGTACAGATTTCAAGTACAGAAAAGGTTGACCAGGAAATTACCAAGTTTAAAGTGAAATCAAGTGAAAGGCCTAATTTTACTTGTGTGTGTTGTCGACTGACTCATTATAAGATTCAGACTAGGTTAGTTGATTTATATGCAGAAAGTGAAATGGAAAATAATAGTGAATGGAAGAATTTTGCAACTCTTTTGTTGGTGGAGTATTCTTTTGATTTGACTTCTGATCAGCGTATTTGTAAATATAGTTATAATAAATTAAATGAAAACAGAATGCCTGCTAGAGCTGTTCATAATAATCTTGAGTTGGTAGACATTCCTCCTGAGTTGATGGATTTAAATACATATGAATCTATTTTGATTCAATGTGTCCATCCTTTTCAGGCTATTGTTCGCATGGAGCCTAAGATAGGGAAATTGCCTCCTTCAGATTTACAGAGATTATTAAAAGGAAGAGTTGTTTATTTGCCTCTAGATTTCAAGAAAAATATTGATACAATTGGTGTAGAGAAAGTGGAAGAGGAACCTCTGGTTATTCTAGTTAATGGGGTTCCGACAAAGAGTAAGAAAATCTGGCAAGATTTAGTGGATGTTAGGAAAGTCAAAAAGGCAACGTTGTATTTGGTCAAAAACAATGAGTACTACAAAGATGAATGTGTTGGAGCAGAGGAACAGCTGCAGAAGAAGACAGTGATTGTTCAGCCGGCCAAATTGAAAAAGTTGATGTGTCTAGAAGTGAAGAAATATATGAACATTATACTGTTCAATCTTTGCATTCCAAAGAAGTAATGGGGAATGCAATTGACTTGTTTCAAATGAAAGCAGCAAAAGGAAGTCCCATTAGTGTATGGGAAGAAAGTTTGGAAGCTCGTTGTTTTCCACAGCTATTTCCAATAGGTCGAGGTGGACGATATGACGATCGACCACTTCAAATTCCAGCATCTGAATACCGGACTTTAAGATTATATGCTGAAGATCCAAGGTTTCGTCAATGCATCCCATATTTGTTTCATCTACTGTATGAAAGTGACTTGTCTGGGCTTTCTTATGCAGTAAACCATATACTGAAAAGTGGAGCACATCTGCAAAATGTTTTGGCGAGGGACTTTATGGAGAAAGTCAATCAGCAAGACAATATTTTGGAATCTCATCTAATCAATCTCATGGCATGTCAGCGTGGTACAAACGAGTATTGGTACCGTCGTCATGGGGAATTGAAATGTATGCTAAGAAACTTAGGAACTCCTACATGGTTCCTCACTCTTAGCTGTGCTGAGTATGCATGGGACGACTTACTTCAATTTCTACGGGAGGTAAATGCAAACATACAAAATATAGAATTCAAAACACCTGGAGAACTGTGTTCTTTGGATCCAGTGAATGTATGCAGATATTTCAATCATAGATTTGAAGCTATGATGTCTTTCATTACCAACAAAAAAAATCCTCCCCTTGGAGAGGTTTTGGATTTCTTTTGGAGAAAGGAGTATCTAGCGAGAGGTGCTCCTCACATACATATGTTGTTATGGATTAAAGATGCACCCAAATTTGAAACAGATTCGGATGACACAGTGATGAGTTTCATTGAAGAGTATTCAACATGTGCTGTTCCGAAAACTACCGAAGAAAACAGTTTAAGGCAACAAGTTTTACGTTTTCAATCCCATCGTTGTGGAAAGTACTGTCGTCGAAAATTCAGAAACAAGGACAAGTTCTACACAAAATGTCATTTCGGGTTTCCACGACCAGTGATTTCTAAAGGAAGAGTAAATAATTTGATGTCTTCTCTGCGACATACTGTGACGAGGAAATCACCAAACAATACATACAATTTAAAAAGAAAGGAAGAGTCCAAGTACATCAACGACTACAACCCAGTGATTTTGTCCATGTGGAATGCTAACATGGATATTCAGTTTGTTGCTGACAACTCTATTGCTGTGGCTCGATATGTGACGTCTTACATCACAAAAAAAGAAAAGACAGAACTGAAGGAAATGTGGGAGGACATTTCACATGAAAAGAGTATAAGAATAAAATTATACAGTTTCAGTTTGAAGATGTTGTCGCATCGAGAAATTGGAGCATATGAATGTTCTGATCTGTTATCATCAGCAAGTCTCTACGCCAAGTCTAGAACAATTATTTGGGTGAGTCTAGGTCTTGCTGCAACACGAAACCGAGTTTTGAAATCTGTACAAGAAATTGAGTATTTGGCGGAAAAAGAACCAAACAGTACAGATATTTTGAAGACAAACATGTTGGATACATACTATCCAAATAGAAGTAGTCATCTTGAGAACAGTTGTTTGTATGAAGTTCTGCAAAACTATATTTATAAGAGGACCATCAGAGAAGATATCAATAATGGAATATATGCTATCATTGGGTGTGAAGGATGTCTAGTGAAGCAGAGAAAAGGCCATTTGATTAATCATCGAAAATTGAGTTGCGAAAATCCAGAGAAAAGGGAATTTTACTATTTAGCTCTTTTGCAACTCTTTAAGCCATGGCGTACAGAAGAGGAACTACTTGGAGATTTTCTCTGTTACGAAGATTCTATTAATGCAACCAAGGATACCATAGAATGTCCTGATTTTCCAAATTATCTGCAAATGTTGAACGAAGAAATAGAACAAGAAGCCACAATTGCTGTAGAGATTGCTAGAGACAGTTCTCAAGACAGTCAGAGTTCTGCCTCATTGAGTCAGGATCCACTAGGAGGACCAATTATCCAAAATGAAGCTGCCACTGCCATGGATGAGGTGGAAAGAGCCATGGAACAAGCTCAAGATGATGTAGTTAACTTAGAAGATTTGGTGAAATAACTAAATCTGGAGCAGAAACAGATATATGACGAAGTCACAGAACAGGTTGAACATGGATTCAGTCATGAGAAAAAAGAGTGCTCATGTACATCATTTAAGCCTGTGCGACTGTACGTGAGTGGAGAAGCGGGAACTGGGAAAAGTTTCCTGATTAAAGCGATTGCAACATATTTTCAGAAAACAACGGAGTCATCGCTCTCTTGTGTTGTTACTGCTCCAACTGGGTTGGCAGCACACAACAATAAAGGGATTACTTTACATCGCTTATTGATGCTGCCAGTGGAGCATGATAACAAATTGCAATACCACAAGCTATCTGGAGATGCTTGTTCTGAAGTTTCCAGAGTCCTGAAGAAAATGAAACTTCTTATCATTGATGAAGTAAGCATGGTCTCAAATCTAATGCTTGCTTTTGTGCATTTAAGAATGCAAGAAATTCTTAGAACTGACTATGATGTCTTATTCAGAGGAACACACATTATTGTTTTTGGAGATCTACTGCAGTTGACTCCAGTGAAAGGGCAACCAGTGTTTAAAATGCTCACGCATGATGATACCAGGAAGTGCCTAGGAAGCATTGGAAACGTTAATATATGGTTACATTTCAAATATGCAGGACTGCTGCAAAATATGCGACAGGCAAATGATGAAGATTATAAAAATATTCTACAAGATGTAAGAATCGGAAAGGTAAGTAAGCATGGGAAAGAAGCTTTACATGCACGATTAATTTCAAATTTGTATCCAAATGAAAACATTCTTCCAGAGAATATTTTTAAGAAAATTACTGAAAAAAAATCTGGGATATGTTTGATGCCAACTCTGCAAGAATGTTCCATCTTCAACCACAAAATGTTAAAGTTAGAAAATGAAGAGATTGAGAAACTGGAAGCTATAGATAAAATAGAGCATATGGAAGCAACAATTATTTTGTCAGAAAATTTGAAATCAAAATTGTATTCATTAGAGAAGAGTATATCTAAAACTGCTGGTTTTGAAAAGACTCTGAATGTGTGTTTCAATTGTCGTATCATTTTGAGAAGGAATTTAAATGTTGAAAGAGGTCTGGTAAATGGAGCAATGGGTCATGTTGTTGATTTTGTGAATTACAAAAATAGAGATGGAATTGAAATTTTAAAAATTAAATTTGATGGCATTGACGAAATAGAACAAATTTGTCGTTGTTCAGCTAGATTTTTGCTTGTGAAAGACTTATATGTTCGCCGAAAACAGTTTTCTGTTTGTTTGGCATATGCGGTGACAATTCATAAATCTCACGAGTCAGAACTTTATCAGGATTGTATTTGATTGAGTGTGATGAAACAAAGATTTGTGCAGATGTAGATTTTGTTAAAGAATACAATAGGTTAAGAAGAGAGTATGCTCCACATTTGCCTCAATATCCTCTGTTTGAAAAATGTGTAGTAGGCCGAAAAAGAAGAAATGAGAATAATTGCAGTGAGGTAGTAGGAAAAAGACAAAAAGTAGATGAAATTGTAATTGTAAGCAGAAAGAAAAAGGATTCTGTTGAAGATGTTGTTGGATTTCAGTTTGAAAACAGTTCTGGTGTCAACTGCTATGCTAATGTAGTGGTTAATGTTGTTTTTTTTCTTCAAAATTTACAAGAACAGATTGTTGAAAATCGGGATCAAACATTCTGCTGTCTATTGAATTCTGTGTTTGAGAAATGTAGCAGTGATAGAGCAAAAATAGAAAGTGTTTCAGAAATTCGAAATCTTCTCGACATATGTTCTGGTCAAAATCAATTTTCACAGAATATTCAGCAGGATTGTCAGGAATTTTTAATGTATATGTTTGATGTATTGGAAGATGAAGGTGTGGATATAAAAAATCTTTTTAGCCTTTCTTATCAATGGCAGCATGACTGCGACAACTGTAGTTTATCAAGTAGTACTACAATAGACACCGATAGATTTATATATTTGACTTTACCAGACTGCAAATCAGTGCCTTTTAATAATCTTGTTAAAGCATCGAATCACAATATGGTGTGTACCCAATGTAAGTCTGCAATGCTGTCCACATTATTTATACAAAATTATGGTCAGTATGTCATTTTAATGTTCCAACGATGTAGACCTGATGGAACTAAATTGACAACTTCTATTAAAAATTTCGTGGCTTCTCAGTTATCAATTTCAGGAAGAACTTTTGCAACTGTAGCTATTATTTATCATGACGGTCCTTCAACAACATCAGGGCATTACACATGCTATTCAAAATGTCGAAAAGGTTGGACTAACTGTAATGATACTCATTTGACTTTCAAACAACGTTTGCCTTTTGACTTAAAAAATTCATACCTAGTGTTTTTACAACCAAAATTTAAGTAAAGGTAATTGGCTTATGAAGACGGGAGCAGTTAATAAAAGTTAGTCTGCTGTTTAAAATTATATTGTGAGTAAAAGTGATGAAGATAATATACAAATTATAGTTCTCATATAGGTATGGTAAGTGGATTGCATAGTAAGTGATATCAGTATTATAGGAAATGTTCAACATGAGAGAGCCAGATATGGAATTATGAATATGTAAATATTCTGAAAATGTTGTTTGAGCCTTTCTTTCAGAACGTCGGGAAAACGGTAATTTTAGAATTTGTTTTAAGTAATTTGAAAATATACTGCTACATCTGACACTATTTGGCCTTAAGGAAAGGTGAAGGAATGAGGAAAGAGTCATGACTGAACACAAGGAGTATATGAAAACATTGAAACTTATTTCAGATGTTCTTGGAGCTTTTCTTCTAGAAAGTCGATGAAATGGAATTTTTCGAGAACAGCAGAGTACCTTACAACGAAAAGGACCTTCATGATGTACTATTTGGCCTAAAGGAAAAGTAAGTGAATCAAAGATTAGTGTACATATGTGATTTGTAAGTTTATATGTTTTTTTTTAAACACAATCTTTTTGATTGTGTTTTTTTTCCCGCTGTTATATGATGAATACTTTGAACTCACTGTTTTTAGTGAAAATCAATATGTTCTGAGAACAGCAAAAATAAACTATCTAACATGTTGTACAAATTATTCTATAGTTTGTATTGTGTAATTTATATTGTATTCCCATTGTCTCACACTCATTTTCCTTTTTCCTCTCTCTTTCAGCTCTCTTTACTCACTCACACTGCCTTTCTCTCATTCTGTTTCACACCCATTCGTTTACTCAACTCATTTCACAACCCCTCATTTCCATTTCAACTGTCTGCATCCCCTCTCTCCCTTGCACCACTTTTCAGCTTTCAGTCTCTCTGTTTTACTTCCCTTTTCCGTCTTTTCCTCTTTTGCTCTTTTAGTAATTCCTCTTTACTCACTCAACAGTATTGTCACACTCTGTCACTATAACTCACCCACTCTCCCTCGCTTATCTTTGTTTGCTCCTTTTTTTTACCTCTTCTCTCTATTTTCCGTTCACTACCTCTATGTCCTCAGTCCCTCACTCTCCTTGTGTTATGTTCACTTGTGTTTATGTACCTTCTATCATTTCTCCTAGAACAACTTCACTGCTCCTCTCTCATCGTTCTTCACCCCATTTCTTTTAGTCCTGTTCCATTACTACCCCTCATTTCCTATCTTTCAATGTTCTTCTCTTTACTTTCATCACCGAATCACTTTCTCTCAGTACCACTGCTTTAGTCCTCTTCTCCTCTCTTTCTTTCTTTTGCTGCCTTACTCATTTTCCTTTCTTCACTCATTTTACTCCACTTCACTCAGTCCTTCCCTTAGTCTCTCTGTGTACTAAATTCCTCACTCCTTTTCCCTCAATCCTTCTATATTATCCTCTCTCCCTTCATCCCTTCACTCTATGACTCTGCTTCACTTACTCTCAGTTATCTTCCATTCCTCATTCTTCTAAATGCATCCTTAATTAGACTCATTTCCCTCTCACTCATTGTCTTTTTACTTACTCCTGTTTCCTGATTTAGTTTTGCTAACTCACATTCTTTTAGTATATTTCTTACCTTCAGTTAATTTCTCTCTTCTTATCTTCCTCTCTGTCAGTGAATCTGTATGCCTTACTCTTAGTAATTTGCTCTCCTTCTATTTCTTTTACCCTCTTTTTGTCCTTCTACATCACTTTATTTCCCTTTCTGTGTCTTTCACTCGTACTTTATTTCTCAATACACTGTTATGATTTTTAACCTCTTCATTTGTATCTTTTATTTTAAAATATATATTTTACTAATTATAACTTATTATTTCTTCTCTCTTTCACAGATACAAAGTGTGGTAAAAAAATTTAAATAAAGTTACAATAATTATATGGTAAGTGTGACTAAAAAAATGTACTTTGTCATCACCCTTTGCTTTAACCTCACTATTATTCTCTCAGCCTACCTCACTCCTGTTTCTTTACTCTGCTTCCCTCACTTATTCTTATCCTCCATGTTTACTCCCCTTTCCCTAACTCCCCTTCCACATGCAACTTCTTTCAGTCCCCCTTCTTTACTTCCCTTAGCCTCTGTTCCCTTCCTTTGCTCCCTCACTCATTCCCTTTCCCTTAATCATTTACTTCACTCCTCTCACTCCTTCTCTCAGTCTGTCTGTCCTCACAGTTCCTCACTTCCGTTCCCTCACTCTGTCTCTCTTACCGTCGCTGTCTCTCTCCCCTCATTCTGTCAATACTCTTTCATCATGCTCACTCCCTACAACTCACCCACACTCCTTCACTTACCATTCTTTGCTGCTTCACTTACTCCCTTTTAGTCACTCCTTCCTTTACTCTCTGTCTCCTTTCTCTCTGTCACTCCCCATGTCTTACCCTTATTCACTTTTATCCACCGTCTTTCACCCCTCTTTACTTAGAGTCACTGGTTTGCTCTAATCCTCCCTCACTGTTTTACTATCTAATACTCAGTCCCTTTGTGTTGCTCCCTCTAGCTCTCTTTCTCTTAACATCACTCTCTCTGTCCCTTTCCCTGAGCTCACTCCTTCATTCTTTTTTTTTCTTTTTTTTTGGTGCGCGCCCCGGTACGCGTACCGGGGAGCGTACCATTAGGCGTACCATGGAGAAAAAAGAATGACAGAGTTTTTTAAAAATGTTTTTTTTTTATAAATTAGAGGTAGTTCTAAAAAGAACTGTTTTTTTATTCTTTTTGTTGTTTTATATTGTTTTATTGTTTTTTTTAACATTTTATACTTTTTTGGGCTTTTCTGAACAGTTTCATATTTTTTTGTATTTTTTTGGTGGAGAAACAAAAAACGGAATTGAAAACGGCTCAACTGGAGCAAAAAAAAATCAGGAAAAATTAAGGTTTCTTCCGGCCTTTGTGGTTATCACCAGCAACATTGATTGGTGTTATGCTTTGCTCACATAACTAATTGTTTTGTTACAATATATACAAACAACTTTGTATCCCCCAAACTTTGTTTGTATGTTTGGGACCGTCTCCCTTGCCTCTGGACCCGATGGAGTGGGTTCTTTGGTTGTTGAGGTCCTGGATGATGATTGGGGTAGGTTTCTGCAGAGTTCCCTTACCTCTGCTGCAGAATAGTTGTTAGGGTGCAAACGCGGCATGTGCCGAATCATAGTATGATTCTCAAAGGAATATTTTTTTGCAGGGTTCCCCCTGTATAGCACAGCACCACAGATGCGACAGGTCACCTTCGCAGCGTTTACTTTTTTGGAACCCCTTGGGATTTTATAAAACTCCCATACAAAGTGCTCCCTAGGTTTGTATGGGGTTCTGTCTTCAGGCAGGAACTGCCTTCTCTCTTCCTCCTCTTCCTCCTCCTCCTCCTCTTCTTCTTGACCACCAATGTGATCTTCTGGTGGTCCTTGTGGTTGTGATGGTGGTGGTGGTGGGGCAGATGCTCCAGCTGCTGATAGTACTGTAGCCATATCTGTAAGCAAACAACAGGTCTTCCTCACTCAAAGAACAAAGTGAGAATGAGGAAAAAAGGAGGGGGCTTTCATCATTTGGAAGCCAAAACTGTTCTGAACCAATGGAAAGTGTTATTTTCAAGTCACATGATCTGGGCTTTCATCATTTGGAAACCAAAACTGATCTCAACCAATGAAAAGTGTTATTTTCAGGTCACATGACCCGACGCTCTTACGCTACGCGCCCCGGTGCGCTCCCAGGGGCGCGCTCCTTGGTGCACCCGGCGGCGCTTACGTTGCGCGATCGTATGCGATAGGGCGCTTCCGGGTGCGCTTACGTCGTGCGTCATAAGACGCATCACGCGGCTACGCAATACGTCAGGATGTTGTTTTCGTTCGCGGCAATAGCGCTAACGGGACGCTCACCGGTACGCGGCCCGGGGCGCGCCGCAACACAGTGCTCACCGGTGAGCGCACCGGTACGCGCCCCGGGAGCGCTCCAGGGCCATGTCATGAGTGATGTAATATGTGACGTCATCAGCAGTGCATTGCACGCGCAAGTTATAGTGAGTCCAACTAACTATAACGTGGGAATTTCATTGGTTTTATGCGAGTAAAATTTCCAGCTAACTATAACTGGTGTGAAACCTATGGTTTTTTCAGTGAATTTAATAGGTTTCTTAAATGCTAATTCCTAACTATAACTGGTGTGAAACCTATGTTTTTTTCAGTGGATATATATATATATATATATATATATATATATATATATATATACAGGCATCCTGGACTCCGAGCTCAAAATGGACCGCCAGATCAACTCTGTCTCATCTTCCTGCTTCCACACCCTCCGCCTCCTTCGTAAGACCTTCAAATGGATCCCCCTCGAACACCGAAAGACAGTCACTCACGCCCTGGTCACCAGCAGACTCGACTACGGCAACGCACTCTACGCCGGAATAAACAAAAACCTCATCCGCAAGCTACAGAACATCCAGAACGCCGCCGCAGACTGGTCCTCAACCTGCCAAAACACTGCCACATCTCCCACCACCTGCGCACACTCCACTGGCTCCCCGTCGAGGCGAGAATCACCTTTAAGATGCTCACCCACGCACACAAGGCCCTCCACGGCACCGGACCAGCATACCTGAACAGCCAACTCAAATTCCACGCACCCCAAAGGACCCTACGATCAGCCCAGCTTTCTAACGCTATGGTCCCCCGCACCAGAAAGACCAGATCGGGAGGCCGCTCCTTCTCCTTCCTCACGGCCAAAGCATGGAACGCCCTTCCGCTCCACCTCAGACAGACAACATCGCTCCCCATCTTCGCAAGAAACCTCAAAACCTGGCTCTTCGACAGACCCCCTCCTTGATGGAATGGAACCTGCACCCCCCCAACCCCCCCCACCCCTAGCGCCTTGAGACCCTTACGGGTGAGTAGTCGCGCTTTAACAAACTCCTGATTGATTGATTGATTGATTGATTGATTGATTGAGGCACCTGTTGAAAATAAAGCATCTTTCTGAAATACGAGGCCACGGCACCAGTGAGTTTCTTTTTCTCGTGTACTGGATTTCGAGTGGATATATATATATATATATTCACTGAAAAAACCATAGGTTATAGACCATATATAGTTAGGGATTAGCATTTACAAAACCTTATTTTACTCACACAAAACCATTGAAATTCCATATATAGTTAGTTGTACTAACTCTATATCACGCACCCGCAATCCACTGCTGATGATGTCACATATTACATCATTCATGACATGGTCAGTGACATCACTGATGACATCACTGATGACATCTCAAATGACATCACTGATGACATCACTGATGACATCTCAAATGACATCACTGATGACATCACTGATGACAAAATCCAGTGACTGTATTTTTCTGTAAAGTTAAAATATGTCTTACATATTTATGAATGAGTCGATGTATAAGTGTCTGCACGAAGGATTTAGTAGGTGCATGACTGAATGTATGAGTGAGTGATTAAATGTGTCTTACTGAGTGCATGGGTTAGTGACTAAACTGTCTTAATTTGTGCATCATTATGTCTGTTGTTCTGTAAACTGCTGCATGTGTTGATCAGTAGCTATATGAGTAACTATATGGGTTATTGATTGGTTGCCCAAGCATTTGTATGGGAGACTGAGTGTGTGTGTGGGTGGCTGGGAAGTGTATGACTCTGTGCATAGATGTATGGGTTCAAAAGTGCATGTTGGAAACAGCTGTATGGGCGGTTGACTGTGTGCATGACTGTATTGTTGAGTGAATAGATATCTCAGTGCTACATGTCAAATTAAGTACATATGTAAAATACAATACATGTGAGAGTTGACATATATAAATAACTGTGCATAAGAGCCAGTGAATGTGTGAGTGGCTGTATGGATCATTGTGAACTTGTATCCAGGATTGTATAAGTGAGTAAATATGTCTTAGTATATGTTTGAATAAGTAAGGTGTGTTTAACTGTATAGTTAAGGAAATGGAGGTGTGATTGATTGTTTGCATGACTGTCTAGGTGTGTGTGTAACTTCATGGATGAGTGACAATCTGTGAGTCTGTGTTTACACTGAGTGTATCTAAGGTTATATTAGAGTCTGAAGAGGTTCATCGTATTATCACATAAATGATTTTATCAGTGATGTCATCAGTAATGTCATTTGAGATGTCATCAGTGATGTCATCAGTGATGTCATTTGAGATGTCATCAGTGATGTCATTTGAGATGTCATCAGTGATGTCATCAGTGATGTCACTGACCATGTCATGAATGATGTAATATGTGACATCATCAGCAGTGGATTGCGGGTGCGTGATATATAGTTAGTACAACTAACTATATATGGAATTTCAATGGTTTTGTGTGAGTAAAATAAGGTTTTTTAAATGCTAATCCCTAACTATATATGGTCTATAACCTATGGTTTTTTCAGTGAATTTTCAAGGTTTTGTAAATGCTAATTCCTAACTATATATGGTCTATAACCTATGGTTTTTTCAGTGAATTTCATTGTTTTTTTAATAGCTAATATCAAAACCTTTACAATGTATTATTCTTTAAATAGAAAAATATTTTTTACATGTTTTTAATACAATTTTTTTTAAATTTTTTTTTGTTTCGCTCCCGGTACGCGTTAGCTCAATCCGGAGGCGCGACCCGGTACGCGAACCGGTAAACGTTCCTTTTGCGCACCTCTCGCGTTACAAAACAACATCGTGACGCTTCGTGTCAGCATGACGTTTCGCGTTCTCGCGTAATACGTCATATTACGTGCTACGTTCGCGTACCCGGAAGCGTAGCGGTACGCGAACCGGAAGCGATCCGCGGCGCGGCGCCGACCGCGTAACGTAAACACAGCAGGTCATGTGACTCGGTAATAACACTTTTCATTGGTTCATTTCACTTTTGGTTTCCTAATGATGTAATACTAGGTCATGTGATCTAAAATGAACACTTTTCATTGGTTTAGAACTTTTGTTTTTCCCAAATGATGAAAACCCCTCCTTCTTTCCTCACTCTGACTTTCATCTTGGTGAGAGAAAGACCCTTTATTTAGACTTTGAGATGGCTTCATTAGTAGCTTCAGCTGGTGCTAACCCACCACCTCCACCAAATCCAAGAAAGAGAGGACCACCTGCAGAAGTAATTTTGCAAGAAGAGGAAGAACAGGAAGAGGAGGAAGAGGAGGAAGAGCCTGAGTTTTTGCCAGAGGAGCCCAGGAGGTACAATCGAAAGGAGAATTACATCTGGCAATTCTATAGAATTCCAGAGGGGCAAAAAAAAGTGAATGCACGCTACGTGTTTTGCCGTATATGCGGTGATAGATTGTCAAGGGGAACTGATAAAAAATACAGTTACGGCAATCACACTATGCATCGGCATATGAGTAGGTGGCACCCAAATAATTATAGTGCTGCCCAGCTACGTGACGAACAACAAAATCCCCTCCCAATGGCAAGAAGATCGGTTGTCCCAGAGGTGTCGGGACCAGAGGCGAGGGAGATGATCGCAAACATCCAAATGTTGTTTGGACACGTAAAGCAAGTGTGCGTGGAATGTGGCGCTTTCATCTGCTACAGAGAAAGTAGCATCAGTTTGATTTTACGAGCTATTCAAAATCATGTTAATGTTTGTCCGAGACGCCCCAAAAAATAAATTCTTTTTTTTTTGTTGCTCCTGTTGAGCCCTTTACAATGGATCGTTTTTGTTTCCCCCCCCCCAAAAAAACCAAAAATTTTTTAAAAACGTTCAGAAAATACAAAAAAAGTAAAAAAATGTTCAAAAAATACTACAAAAAATATAAAACAACAAAAACATAAAAAAAAAGTTCTTTTCAGAACTAACTCCCCATTATAAAAAAATTGGTAGAATATTTGAAACTCTGCCAACCTCTATTTCTCTTAGTTCGCTCCCGGAGCGCTACCCGGTACGCGTACCGGAAGCTAACCAAAAAAAATATTTTTAAAAAAAAAGAACAGTAAGTATAAGGTAAGCAAACAGACAGTTATGTGAAAAGAAAGACAGCGTTAGGGAGTAAACAAGAGATACTGTTACCTACAATCCACTGCTGATGATGTCACATATTACATCATTCATGACATGGTCAGTAACATCAACAGCAGTGGATTGTAGGTAACAGTATCCTTAGTTTACTCCCTATAGCTGTCTTTCTTTTAACATAACTGTCTGTTTCCTTCCCTTATAGTTACTGTTCTTTTTTTTAAAAAAAATTTATGATCAGTCATAAACAGTGACATTAATAGAAACAGAGAGAGTGAACAAGAGTGAAGAACTATGGTCCTCCTCAGCCACCCTCAGAAAACCAAGGGGGTCAAGATACATCTACCGTGCCCCCTTCTACCCATTCTGAACATTATTTGCCCTCCATCTTGTATCTTGATTCGACCGAAACACAAAATGGTGGACTCCCATAACGCTGCTGGTTTGCGAACCAGGCAACTTCCCGGGAAGCGGTCCAAAAAAAAAGGTGGGAAAGTAATTCACAGACACTAAGAGTAATAGAGATGGAGTGAGTGAACAAGACTGAGGAACTATGAGAACAGAGGGACTGAGAAAAAGAGTGGAAGGAGTTGAGTAAGTAGGTAATAGAGAAAGGAATGAGGAAAGTAACAAAGGCAGGAAACTGAGGATTAAAGAAGTGAAGCAGTGGATCTAATAGTAGGTGAATGTGATAGAAATGTAACGAAAAGAGTACAACTATTTACCTTGTAATTGCCGTTAAATTAATCACATTTTATTTTTATACTTTCAATCTGTGAAAGAGAGAACCAACATTTGAAAAATATTAAAACATGTATTTAAAAATTACAAAAGACAAGGGAAAATATTGAAGGACAAATAGTTTTTCAACAACTTTGACACTGACAGAAGCTTCTGCTTCTCCAGGTCCTCTACACAATCCTAAAGATATACATTTTAAACTAACAGTATCTTGATGCAGATGAAGTGAGGCCTATCTTAAAACATGGTGCATCTTTTGCATTGCTCTTGTTTCAGAAAAGTGTCGCTTCAGGATGCCAATAACATGTCTCCTATCCAGAGATTTGTTTGAGGTGAGGCCTACTCAGAGTTCAAGATGAGATTTACACTTGTTGAAGTGTACAGAGGAGATAATATCTGTGAAAGTCTACCAATGAAGTGAGTCATGTCCACTGCACTCTTCAACAAAGTAGAAACCTCCTATGTTTCCCTGGACAGACCTAAACTTGATCTGCACAATGTGATTCATAATGATAGGAAACACAGGTGATGTAATTGAAATATGTGCAATTTATTTTGCTCATTTCACAATCACATCACTTGTGTTTCCTTTGCTTAGGTATCTCATTGTGCAGATGTAGTCCAGCATATGAAAGAATACGTAGAAGTGCAGCACTGCATGCAATAAATTTAACACTTACAGAAAACTCACCTTCTCCATGCCTCCTACACAGTTCTACATATACATCATAAATGCAAACAGTACAGAATTAATTATACATGTTAAATGGTTTATTTTTGCTGTTCTCAGAATGTATCAAAATTCACTAAAAACAGTGACTTGAAGGTATTCATCATGTAACAGCGGGGAAAAAAAAAACACAATCAAAATGATTGTGTTTAAAAAACCCATACAACATCAGAAATTAAAATTCAGAACTCCTTAAAGTTAACTTACTTTCCATGACGTCCAAGGATGTCCTATAAACAGCTTACACTCTTTTGTGCTGTTATTACTTTCAGCCCGCCACTTTCTGAAAGAAAACCTCCATCGTTTTTAAAAACACGTTACATGCAATAAATGACTTCTTGCTCTCTACCACTATTTTCCACAAGGCCAAATCTAGTCAGAGATATTTATAACTCTTGGATTTCTTGTAAGCCAATCCCATCATTTGGCATTTCCGCAACTTTCACAATTAAAATGTTGAAGATCATTTTCACAATCCTGGAATAGTAATATCTTCCCCTTCTTGCTCAGTCATGTTCTACATTTCCTATGACACTGATACTGCTTAATATGAAGCAGACTTACACTACCTCTATGAGTACTACAATTATTTAATTCTCTACATCACTTTTAATCACAAAGCAATGTAAAACAGTAGACAGCATTGCAGACTTACATTCCCTCTACTCCATGTTTTGATTGGCTGCTTCAATTAGCTTATGAAAAGAAACAGTTTTTCTGAACTCATTAAAAGTGCACATATATCTCCATGATGTCCAGTCCTATGATTAGAAGTTATGTCTCTGAACTACACTTATCCTCAAGGCCAAATTGTGTAGGAGCCATTAGAACTTCTTGAAATTCCACAGAGCACATCCCGAGATTATTTCCCTAAAATTTTGGTTTTAAAAACACCAGGTAAGAGTTTTTAAGGTCATACGGCAATTTTTTTGTGAAAATTAAAACAGAATCATTGCAGAATGACCAGCCATTTCTAGACTTTAAATAAGCTGTGTAATGTCCTGATGTTATTGAAGGGCCGTCATGATATATAATTGCTGTAGTTACAAAAGTCCTTCCTGATATTGACAACTGCGAAGCTACAAAATTTTTTATTAAAGTTGTCAATTTTGTTCCATCAGGCCTACATCGTTGGAACATTAAAATGACGTACTGGCCATATGTTCGTATAAATAATGTGGACATCATTTCAGATTTACATTGGCTACACTCCATGTTGTGATTAGCAGCTTTTACTAGCTTATTAAAGGAGACTGATTTACTGTCTGGCAAAGTTAAATATATAAATCTTTCTGAGTCTACACTAGTAGTACTTGATACCATACAGTTCTCGCAGTCATGCTGCCATTGATAAGAAAGCCCAAACAGCTGATCTACATCTACACCTTCACCATGTAATACATCAAGCATATACATTAAAAACTCCTGACAATCTTGCTGAATATTTTGAGAGAATTGTGTTTGGCCTGAACATCTATCTAACAGATTTCTAATTTCAGACACACTTTCTATGTTTCTTCTATCAGTGGTACATTTCTCTAACACAGAATTTAACAAACTGCAAAATCTTTGATCAGAATTGACCACAATCTCTTCTTTTACATTTTTTAGAGAAAACAAAACATTAATTACTACATTAGCATAGCAGTTGACACCAGAACTGTTTTCAAACTGAAAACCAACAACATCTTCAACAGAATCCTCTTTGTTTCTGCTTGTAATTTTAGGTTCATTCACTTTTTGTCTTTTTGCTACAACCTCCCCACTATTGTTCTCATTTCTTCGTTTCCGGCCTACCAGACGTTTCTCAAACAAAGGAAACTGAGGCAAATGTGGCGCATACTCTCTTCTTAATCTATTGTATTCCTTAACACAATCTAGATCTGCACAAATGTTTCTGACATCACACTCAATCAAGTACAATCCCGATAAAGTTCTAACTCGTGACAATGCCACATATGCCATACCCTCCTTGAACACAGAACTGCCAATATTCACCAATGCACTGTCTACACTTAAACCTTGCGATTTATGGATTGTCACCGCATATGCCAAGCAAACAGGGAACTGTTTACGGCGAACATATAAGTCTTTTACAAGCAAAAATCTAGCAGAACAACGAGCAATTAGCTGTACTTCCTCAATGCCATCAAATTTAATTTTTAAAAATTCAATTCCATCTCTATTTCTGTATTTCACAAAATCAACAACATTACCCATTGATCCATTTACCAGACCTCTTTCAACATGTAAAGTCCTTCTTAAAATTATACGGCAGTTCAAGCACACATTCAGAGTCTTTTCAAAACCTGCAGTTTTAGATATACTCTTCTCTAATGAATCCAATTTAGTTTTCAGATTCTCAGACAAAATAATTGTTGATCCCATATGCTCTACTCTATCAATAGCTTCCAGTTTCACAATCTCTTGCTTTTCTAAATGCAACATTTTGTTGTTAAATTTGGCACATTCTGCAAGAGTTGGCATCAAACATATTCCAGATTTCTTTTCAGTAATTTTCTGAAAAATATTCTCAGGCACAACATCTTGTTCTGGATATAAATTTGACAGTAATCGTGCATTTAAAACTTCTTTCCCATGCTCAGTCACTTTTCCAATTCTAACATCTTGTAGAATAGTCTTGTAAACTTCATCCTTCGCCTGACGCATATTTTCATGCAGTTCAGCATAATTGAAGTTTAACCATATATTGACGTTGCCAATGCTGCCTAGGCACTTCCTGGTATCTTCATGCGTGAGCATTTTGAACACAGGTTGCCCTTTCACTGGTGTCAGCTGCAGAAGATCTCCGAAAACAATGATGTGTTTGCCACCAAATAACACATCATACTCTGTTTTGAGAACTTCTTGCATCCTCAAATGCACAAAGGCAAGCATGACATTGGAAACCATGCTTACTTCGTCAATGATAAGAAGTTTCATTTTCCTCAAGATTCTTGAAACTTCAAAACAAGCATCTCCAGATAGCTTGTGATATTCTAATTTGTTGTCATGCTCCACTGGCAGCATCAGTAAACGATGTAAAGTAATCCCTTTAATATTATGTGCTGCCAGTCCAGTTGGAGCAGTGACAACACAAGACAGCGATGACTCTGTCCTTTCCTGCAAATAGCATGAAATTGCTTTAATGAGGAAACTTTTTCCAGTTCCCGCTTCTCCACTCACGTACAGTCGGACAGGCTTCAACGACGTACATGAGCACTCTTTCTTATCATGACTTAATCCATGATCAATTTGCATGGTAACTTTGTCATATATTTTCCTCTGCTCAACGTTGAGTTGCCTTTCCAACTCTTCTAAGTTAACCGCATCCTCTTGAGCATGTGCCATGGCTCTTTCCACTTCATTCATAGCAGTGGCAGCTTCATTTTCAATAAGAGGTCCTCCTAGTGGATCCTGACTCAATGAAGCAGAACTCTGACTGTCCTGAGAACTGTCTCTGGCAATCTCGGCTGCAATCGTTGCTTCCTGCTCAATTTCCGCATTCAACATTTCTACATATTTGGGAAAAGCAGGACATTCTATGGTCTCCTTGGCGGCATTGAAAGAGTCTTCGTAACAGAGGAAATCTCCAAGCAGTTCCTCTTCTGCACGCCAAGGCTTGAAAAGTTGCAAAAGTGCTAAATAGAAAAACTCCTTTTTTTCAGGAGATTCGCCACTCAATTTTCGATGGTTTATCAAGTGGCATTTTCTTTGCTTGACCAGACATCCCTCACTTCCTATTACAGCATACACTCCTTTCTCAGTATCTTCTTTGATGTTCCTCTTGAATATGTAATTTTGCAGAACCTCATACAGACAAACATTCTCTAGGTGACTGCTTCGATTTGGATAATATGTATCCAACATGTTTGTCTTCAAAATGTCGGTACTGTTTGGCTCCTTTTCCGCCAAATACTCAATTTCCCGCACAGGTTTGAGAACTCGATTACGCGTTGCAGCAAGACCAAGACTCGCCCAAACGATACTCCTGGACTTGGCATAGAGACTTGCTGAAGACAACCGGTCAGAACATTCGTACGCTCCGATTTCTCGATGCGACAACATCTTCAGACTGAAACTGTACAACTTCTTGCTGAGGCTCTTTTCATGGGAAATGTCCTCCCACATATCCTTCAATTCTGTCTTCTCTTTTTTGGTGATGTAAGACGTCACATACCGAGCCACAGCCATACAGTTATCAGCCACAAACTGTATATCCATGTTAGCATTCCACATGGACAAAATCACCGGGTTGTAGTCGTTGATGTACTTGGACTCTTCATTCCTCTTCAAATTGTATGTGTTTTTAGGTGATTTCTTCATCACATTATGTCGCAGCGAAGACATCAAACTGTTTACTCTTCCTTTAGAAATCACCGGTCGTGGAAAGCCGAAACGACATTTGGTGTAGAACTTGTCTTTGTTTCGGAATTTACGACGGCAGTACTTTCCACATCGATGGCTTTGGAAACGCAGAACTTTTTCTCTTAGGCTTTTCTTCTCCTTTGCGTTTGGAACAGCACACGTAGAATACTGTTGGATGAAACTCATCACTGAGTCTTCTGGATCCGTTCCAAATTTAGGTGCATCCTTGATCCACAACAACATATGTATATGAGGAGCACCTCTTGCTTGGTACTCCTTTCTCCAGAAGAAATCCAACACCTCTCCAAGAGGTGGATTCTTCTTATTCATGATGAAAGACATCATAGCTTCAAATCTATGATTGAAGTACCTACATACATTGACTGGATCCAAAGAGCACAGTTCTCCGGGTGTCTTGAATTCGATGTTATCTACGTTAGCATTTGCCTCTCGTAGAAATTGAAGTAAGTCTTCCCAGCCATACTCGGCACAACTCAGAGTGAGGAACCATGTGGGAGTACCTAAGTTCCTCAGCATACATTTTAAATCACCATGACGACGGTACCAGTACTCATTAGTACCACGCTGACACGCCATGAGATTAATCAGGTGAGAATCCAAAATACTATCTTGGACATTCACTTTATCCATAAAATCACTTGCCGAGATGTTTTGCATGTGTATACCACTTTTCAAGATGTGGTTCACTGCATATGACAGTCCAGACAGATCGCTTTCAAACAGGAGATGAAACAAATAAGGAATGCATTGTCGAAACCTAGCATCTCCTGCATACAATCGCAAAGTCCGGTATTCAGAAGCAGGAATTTGATGAGGTCGCTCATCATATCTTCCTCCCTGACCTGTTGGAAAAAGCTGTGGGAAACACCGAGCTTCCAAACTTTCCTCCCAAACACTAATGGGACTCCCTTTGGCTTGTTTCATTTGAAACAACTCAATAGCATTCCCCATGACTTCCTTGGAATGCAAAGGATGAACACTACAATGTTCATATATTTCCTCACTAGTAGAGGGTTCTACTTTCTCAATTTGACCAGCACACAAATCGCTATCCTCTTCCTCACTTACTTCCTCTTCTGCAACATATACATTCTTATAGTATTTATTATTTTTTTTCAAATACAATGTTGCCTTTTTAACTTTCCTAACATCTACTAAATCTTGCCATATTTTCTTATTCTTTGTCGGAACCCCATTAACTAAGATAACCAGAGGTTCCTCTTCCACTTTTTCTACTCCAATTGTGTTAATGTTTTTCTTCAAATCTAGAGGCAAATAAACAACTCTTCCCTTTAATCCTCTCTGTAAATCTGATGGAGGCAATTTCCCTGTCTTTGGCTCCATTCTTACAATAGCCTGAAAGGGATGGATACTTTGAATCAAAATAGATTCATAAGTATTTAAGTCCTTCAATTCAGAAGGAATCTCAACCAATTCCAGATTATTATGAACTGCTCTAGCAGGCATCTGGTTTTGTTTTAATTTGTTACAACAATAAGTACACACACGTTGATCCAATCCCAAATCAAAACAATTTTCTACCATCAAGTATGTTGCAAAATCCTTCCATTCACTATTATTTTCCCTTTCACTTTTTGCATATAAATCCACTAACTTAGTCTGATTCTTATAATAAGTGCGTCTACAACACACACAAGTGAAATTAGGCCTCTCACTTGATTTCATGTCAAACGTCGCAATTTCCCTCTGGAAATTATCTGTACTGGAAACATGTACACTATCTTCCAAATGACCCTCTACTTCTTGCTCAATTTCAACATTCTCCTCTTTACTTCCAAAGTAACAAAACTCAATTTCTTCACATATATTCTTCACATCTATTTCAGAACCATGCAAAAGAGCAGCGCATAATTGTTTCAGCATAATTGCTGGACTCTTAGCATAATACAACATTCTAACTAATTTCCTCACTTTGTTATGATGCACTGCTAGCATCCTGAAATGATGAAAAACACTCTGGCATACTCTCCTGGAAAGACAAGCCAGTGAATGACCATGCAAACCTGTCACTTCTCTTACTCTGCAAGGATCTAATTCTTGCAACAACCTCATTTTCTGCTTCAAACTTTTTTTGTTAAATGACCGTACAAAATCACAAAGCAAATTGATGGAATCCTGTCGCACACTGCAAATACTACTACACTTCCAGGTGTACACAGGACCCTTAGCACGTCTTCCTAAAACCTCATTACCTAACAACTCTTCTGCCTCTGTTGTCACAAGTTTTTCTTTTTCAACTGGACAACCATCTTTCACTTCATAAGCACGACCACTGATGTCAACTGCATGCACCAAATCATTATCCTGGAAATAACTCTCTTCATTAAAAAATGCCTCACAGCTTGAACTATGCATCCATTCTCCAGAAAAAACTTCACAAAAATTACTACGATTAACTATTCTCTTCCATCTACTATTTCTTTTGAAATCAAAAATTGCCTTGTTTAGCTTCCTAATTCTATTGATTATCAAAATAAATAACTTACGTTTAATTTCAAATGCCTGATCAATAACTTTCTCAACTTTTTTTTTTCTCTTATAAAAAACTAGTTTCTGTTGACCTTTCTTAATATTTTTTAACAAATTGCCAATTATCCTGTTGCGGAACATTCGTTTACGAATCTCCCTAAACTGTTGTTTCCTTCTACTATCATGCACAGATTTATCTCTTGCTCTAGCAGTAACATTTTCCATTGTCCTTTTCTTTCCATTTGATTTACTCCTCGTGTTATGGACTGAAACATTTTCTGTAGTAATATTTTTTTTATTACAAATATTTCTTATGAAATATTTAGAGCTCTTACCCGGTGCTTTCTTCGTGGCTTGAGAAATCTTTTTGTTAGAGGACTGCTGCATTTTTTTTTTCTCCTGCTGTCTTTGACGTTTTGCAGCCTTTATCTGTCTTTGTATTGTAGGCATATTAAAATCTTGAAATGATCTGCAGTTGAATCTGAGGAAAAATATAATAAATAATGTTAATAAACATTATTATCAAACAGTAAATCAGTAATAGTGATCAAAAACATAACACACTACTTGACATTTTAATTTGAAGATTTTTTAGTCATTGCCATTTTTACAATACAGAAATACCAGAAAAGAAATGACATTTATATTTATGTTACCTATGCTATTTTATATGTGAATCTGATCTAATTTTATGAGCATATATTAATATATTTCATTGAAGACACTACACATAACCTGTTTTTGAAGGTGTCTTTATTTTTAAATTAAACGGTTTACCTTTTTACTTTTTATTGATTATAAATTTTAAAAATAAATGTTTATAATTCCAAAGGCTCAAGCAGGTCAGCTTCCCATCCTATATCATATAATTCGGACAAATCTGCATCCTCATCACGCTCTTCTTCATCCTCAGGATTTAAATCATCCAAGGGATCAACATCCACTGATGTTTCAATTACGAGTTCAATGATGAGGTCAAAATCAACTGATTGCTGATTGTCGCTCATGTTGATGTTGTCTTTATCTTTAAAGAAAGATAACAACAATGAGATGTTGCAGAGTAAGAAACAAATCTCAGAGATTATAATAGTAAAATTGTTTAACAAGATTAACATTTTGCAGCTATTATTTAGCCATGTCCAGCAATGCTGAGCAGGTGAAGCCTATGTCTAATTTTTCACTGAACAGGACTCATCTCTTCTTAACCTTGGATAAGCCTCAACGACTCTGTGTCCCCTGCACATACTCAAATGTTAAAGTGCAGATTTATATTAAATGGCACATCCCCAGGCATGCACCAGTTAATGTGCACCACTGCTTTACCACCCATGGTGTGCCGCATTTACAATCAGATAGGAGAAAGCTGCGTCAAAACCCTGCGCCTGATTGAAGCTGGCATAGGTCTTGACGCAGCATTGTGGAGATGGGGCACCCCTGAGCCTTGCTGGAGCTGCATCGCACTTGCGATACAACTCCAGCAATGCACCACCTTTACGGCACAGATGCGTCACGCATCTGTGCCGTTTTTGCCCCATGCTGCGCCACATTGTAAATGCAGCACAACATGGGTGGCGGAACAGTGGCGCAGGATGACTGTCACATCCCTGGTGATGCGCCAGTCATCATAAATCTATCCCTAAGCTTCTTATCTTGTTACAGATGAACTGCCATATGTATCATCAAAATATTTTACATTTTCTAAATAGCGAATTTTAAGGAATAAATAGCGATTCTTTACCATTCCTAATTTGCGATGAGCAAATTGCTAATTGCAAGTTACCCATTCATTTCCATGGCCTAGGAGGCTAATATGAATGAAGGTTTAATTTGCGATTAGCAATTTGCTCATCACAAAGTAGGAATTTTTCCAAGGGTGCAGGGGTGTCTCAAAAACACCTGCTGCACCCCTGAAAAACAAATTTGGGGGCATATGGCACACATACATGCCCTAAGGGCATGTGTTGCCGTCATATGGCACCTTTTGTTTTTTTGAAAAAAAGCTTTTTGAAAAGAATTCACAAATTACCACTAATTTACCACAATAGTTTCCAAATCCTTAATGTCATTTTTTACATAGTTTTTGTTTGATACATTGCATTTAAGTAGTCACAAAATTTACAAATGCTTCAGTGCAATCGCAAAATAAGGAATAGCAAATTTTGCTACTCCTTATTTTGCATCAAAGTTGTTTGATACATACCATTTGTCTAATTAACATTCGCAAAGGCCGAAATTCATAGAATTTTGATCTTTGCAAATGCTAATTAGCTTGATACATATGGCCCCAAGTGAGGCCTGTCTTGCGACATGGTGCATCTTTTGCATTACTGCTGATTGGGTTTTATGTGGTACGTTTTTTTTTTACACCATGACATATCTGCCTAAATGCATCAATTTTTAATGTTGTCACCTCATAGCAAATATTTTGCACCACCGCTGCATCATAAAAGTGACGCACAGTGGCAGAAAAAAGGCATACACCTATCATAAATCTATCCCTAGCATTTTAAATGATTAATCCAGGATGACAATAAAGTGTGTCCTATCCAGAGGTTTGTTTAAGGTGAGGCCTACTCAGGATTGCAGATCAAAGTTACGCTTGATGAAGAATACAGAGGAGATTATACATATAAAGGACTACCAATGAAGTAAGTAATGTGCACTTTATTGCACCAGTCATCATAAATGTATCCTTAAGCTTCTTATCTTGTTACAGATGAACCACCATATGTACCATCAAACTATTTTCCATTTCCTAAATAGCAAATTTTAAGGAATAAATAGCAATTCTTTACTATTCCTAATTTGCAATGAGCAAATTGCTAATTGCAAATTACCCATTCATTTCCATGGGCTAGGAGGCTCATAGGAATTAAGGTTGCAATTTGTGATTAGCAATTAGCTCATCACAAAATAGGATTTTTTTCAAGCGTGCAGGGGTATCTCAAGAACACCCTGCTGCACCCCTGAAAAAGAAATTTGAGAGCACATGGCACACCTACATGCCCTAATGGCATGTATGGGCGTCATATGGGACCTTTTTTTTTTGTTGAAAAAAATGCTTTTTGAAAAGAATTAGCAAATTACCACAAACTAGAAGTTGGTGGTAGTTTCCAAATCCTTAATATCATTTTTTACATATTTTTTTTTTGATACATTGCATTTAAGGAATCGCAAATTTTGAATTATTGACATTTTAAGTAATTTCCACATGTGCAGTGTTTTCAAAATATAATTTGAAAATCGTTTTTGGGGAAAAGTAATGGTTTGCAAATTTATGACAAGGACATAATGGTGTATGCTTCTCTATAAGGCATTTCAGTGTCTCTAATGTCATTTTTCCCATATTACATTATAAGACCTTTCCCCATGAAGCACATTCCTTGTAAATATGCTCCCACCTGTGCATTGCAAATTTAGATTTTGACTGTTTCAGTCACATAGCCATGTTGAAAGTGACCCAAAAAAATTGCAAACGTTTTAAAATAACACATTCATGTGTCTTAAGGACATTTTAAGTCATTTCCCCATGGACAATGTTTTCTAAGTGGCACAAAAGAGGTATACACCTATCATAAATCTGTCCCTAGCATTTTAAATGATTAATTCAGGATGACAATAGGATGTGGCCTATCCAGAGGTTTGTTTAAGGTGAGGCCTACTCAGGATTGCAGATTAAAGTTACGCTTGATGAAGTATACAGAGGAGATAATTCATGTAAAGGCCTACCAATGAAGTAAGTGATTTCTACTTCATTGCGCCAGTCATCATAAATGTATCCCTAAGCTTCTTATCTTGTTAGACATCAACCGCCATATGTATCATATAACTATTTTGCATTTCCAAAAAAGCGAATTTTAAGGAATAAATAGCGATTCTTTACCATTCCAAATTTGCGATGAGAAAATTGCTAATTGCAAATTACCCATTCATTTCCATGAGCTAGGAGGCTCATATAAATGAAGGTGCAATTTGCGATTAACAATTTGCTCATCACAAATTAGGAATTTATTCTAAAGGTGCAGGGGTGTCTCAAGAACACCCTGCTGCAACCCTAAAAAAGAAATTTGGGGGCATATGGCGCACATAAATTTTAACAACATTCCTTTACCTCAACAACGATTTTCAAATCATAACTTCAAAACACTACACATGGGAAAATTACTTAAATTGTCCTTAAGACACATACAAGCGTTTTTTGATTGGCTTTCCTGCATGGTAGGGTCACTTTTAACATGGCTATGTAACACAAACATTCAAAATCAAAATTTTCCATGCACAGGTGGGAGCATATTTACAAGCAATTTGCGCCACAGAGAAAGGTCTTACATTAAAATGGGAAAAATAACATCAGGGACAGTCAATTGCCTTATAAAGAACCATACACCATTATGTCCTTCTCATGAATTTAAAAACAATTCCTTTTTCCCAAAAACGATTTTCAAATCATAATTTCTAAACACTGCACATGAGAAAATGACTTGAAATGTCATTGAAACACATGAAAGCGTTTTTTGATTGGCTTTCCTGCATGGTTGGGTCACTTTTAACATGGCTATGTAACACAAACATTCAAAATTAAAATTTTCCATGCACATGTGAGAGCATATTTACACACAATTTGCGCCACAGAGAAAGGTCTTACACTAAAATGAGAAAAATAACATCAGGGACAGTCAATTGCCTTATAAAGAACCATACACCATTATATCCTTGTCATGAATTTAAAAACAATTCCGTTTCCACAAAAACGATTTTCAAATCATAATTTCTAAACACTGCACATGAGAAAATGACTTAAAATGTCATTAAAACACATGAAATCATTTTTTGATTGACTTTCCAGCATGGTTGAGTCACTTTTAACATGGCTATATAACACTAACATTCAAAATCAAATTTTTCCATGCACATGTGAGAGCATATTTACAAGCAATTTGCGCCACATAAATCATAATTTTCTCCTTAAAGCACACTATTCTCTATCTAAAATTAAGAAATATTTTCTCACCTTAGCAAATACTTTGAGTTTGAAAACAGTCTAAGAAACACACCAATTTGTCTTCAGCAGAGCAAAAGGTATGCACTCCAGAGTCTGCAGCTATCAAAAGCACAGACATGCTGTAATTCTTCACACATATTTCTCATGTCACCCAATCAAAACTCTTCCCTCACTTTTTTTCAAATGAAAACCCATCCCCCCTCTGCCATTTCTGGCTATTTTCCATAGCAACCACCTCTTGGAGAAACTCTGGTGTTTGCAAGTTCACACAACAATGTTGCAATTGAACTCTGAACTCTCAGTGCACCTGCATATCCAGTGCTTTCTTTCATTTAATGATTTTTTATTGACCACTCAAAATACATCTCTCAAACAACACATCTGTACACCCTAACTTTCTGTTTTCATCAATCAAAATCCACCAATCACTGTTACTGCTTCATGAACACAGAAACTCCATAGTTTTTTTCATTTCAAACTCTCATTTTTTCAACTGCCATTTCATTGCCACACTTCATCTGACTGCAGGAGAACCTTCTCTCACCATGTTTTCTGTCTGGATTGTTGGTCATAGTTATATTCACTGGGCTCAAAGGTACGTTGAAAGCAGGAATTTACCTAACCTCAATTTACAAGATGTGGAAATTAAGTGGTTTGGCCACAGAGGATTAAAATGTCACCAATTGATACCATTGGTGAAAACCTTTATGCATTTGCCAAAACCTGACCTGTTAATTGTGCACTGTGGAGGTAATGACTTGGGCACTTTGACTGGTGTAGGTCTGGAAATGCTTTTAAAGGACACCTTTGAGCAATTAATGGCACTTTTTCCTCAGACTGCCTTGGTATATTCAAATATATGCCAAAGACAGAAATGGAGGTGGTCAAACCAATTTTGTCCACAAATTGAGAAGTCGAGGAAGCATGTAAACAAATCTGTTTCAGCTTACATGAGAGACCATGGAATGGGCTCCCTGTACAACAATAACTTGCGTTACTACATGCAAGATATCTACAGAGGAGATGGAGTTCACTTCTCAGATGAGGGCAACAGAATTTTCACTCTGAATTTAAGAATGTGCATTGGTACCTACTTATAAGTACCTAAATGTACCATAAACCCAAAAGCTCTTCTCAGAGCTACCCTACATCTAATCACTCACAATTATTATTTTACTCTAACTTTTTTCACTAATTTTCAACAAAGTACACTCCCTGGGGCGCTACCCGGTACGCGTACCGGGAGCTAACCTCGCGAAATTTTAAAAAAAAATGTTTTTTTTTCGCACATATGGGCCTCCTCAGCCACCCTCACAAAACCTAGGGGGTCAAGATAAGTCTACCGTGCCCCCTTCTACCTATTCTGAACATTATTTGCCCTCCATCTTGTATCATAATTCGACCGAAACACAAAATGGTGGACTCCCGTTACGCTTAAGGTTCGCGTACCAGGGCGCTCACCGGTTCGCGTACCGGGTCGCTTCCTGGGAAGCGCACCATCAAAAAAGGTGGGAAAGTAGTTCACACAAAAGCCACTTGAGACAATTTCACCAAATATAGATTAGCTCATACTACATACCAATCCCTACCATTTTCACAAATTTGATTGGAATTCCATTTAGCCATTTAGCCTGTAGACCTCTCTAAATACCGTGAGGTAAATTACTTCACAAAACACATCTGAAGTGTTGGAATTGACAACCAATTAAAATGTTACTTTCATTTTCTACTTTTTTTACCTGACATTTGATTGGTTATGTACCCGAATATATATAAAGGAAGACAAGGAAACACAGCCATTTTGACTACTACTTCCTGGTGTACATTTCAATAGGATTTTCATTAATAACTTCAACTTCTTTTTAAAGGTAAGTTGTTATTTTTAAAACTGAAGTATATTGTGCACTTTAAGTTAATATGGCAAACTTTTTCTGTTAGTTATATACTATCCCTCTGTAGTACTTATAAATTTAGATACACTTTTTTATATTCCTACTTCCACTCTGATACTATACACTGCCCAAAGATAAATTCACTGTTAAAAACTGCCTATCTAAAATTAATCCCAACAGTGCCCTACCTCTACTAATATATATTTTTTTATGCAAATTTCAGGGAAAATGGAAAGTGAACAAAAAATTTCATTTGAAATTGTCCTTCCAGAGTCCAACACAGAAATCATTGATCCAAATGAGATTGAATTTATGGATGAAACTTGGGACCAAGAACTACTGCAATGTGTACAAGCAGTAGATAACCTCATTGCAAATGAGGACATTTTACAACCTCAGAGACTACAATGTATATTCCATGATAATAATGAAATTTCTGACAATGAAATGTTAGAAAGTTTAATAAATTATGAAACACAATAAAAAATGCTTAAAAAAAAAAAATAAAAATAAAAAATAATCAACAAAACCAACAATCAATTAACATACAGCATTTGAAAAGTCTATCATTCATTTTTCATTGTAGTACGCTCCCCAGAACGCTTCCCGGTTCGCGTACCGGGCGCTAACCACGAAAAAAAACAAACATTTTTTTTTTTTTTTTTTTGCCCCGCGGGACCTCTTTAAAACCTCCACATTAAACCTAGGGGGTCAGCGAGGATCTACTATGCCCCCTTATAGTTATTTCCCCCTTTGTTTTGGCCTCCTCTTGTCTCTCGATCCTACCGAGAGACAAGATGGCGGCCGCTCCGGACTGTTTAGAATGTTGACAGACACCGGAGAGCCAATCAGCTTCGCTACGCGAAGTTCCGTTACGCGAAAAGTACGCGTACCGGGGCGCTGCCTGGTCCGCGCTTACAGATATATATCTTTTTTTGACCGTTAATTTCTCAAAATCCACTGCAGCACATATATTAAGACCTACAAAAGGCACATCGGGCTACCAGTCCCTACAATTTTGCCAAGTTTCGTGCAAATCCATTCAGCCGTTCGGGCTAAAAGTGAGGCTAACCGCCCTATGGAAAACTCAATGTTAAAAACACGTTTTGGGACCCCCCTTTTTTCTCGGCCCCCCCTGGACCAACTCCCCCCAAATTTCCAGGGGCTGCTCAGAAACAAAATGTTCCATTTTCCTGAAAATTTCAGCCAATTCCGTCCACAAACGCCAAAGTTATTAGACATAGAATTTTCAAAAATCCCATAGGGAAAAAATCCTAACTATATATACCTACTGGCGACCGCCAGTAGGTAATATATATATATATATATTAACCCTGGGCGTAGTGGGCGTAGTGGGGCTTCGTGGAGCTACGTGAAGTGGGCGAGAAACTACGCCCACCTCCGCACTCCGCGTAGCCCCACTACGCACCGCAGGCCTCCCTCCCGCCCTCCCTAAATACTTTAAATTAAAAGTGGAAAAGAATTAAAAGGCACTTACCTTGCCCGCCGCTGCCCGCCGCTGCCCGCCGCGTCCCCGGGGCTCGCTATCTTCATGGCTGCCGTCTTGTGTACTAATGCGCATGCGCGGGCGACCGCGCATGCGCATTTCTCGCGAGAAATGCGCATGCGCGGCCGCTCGCGCATGCGCATTAGTACACAAGACGGCAGCCATGAAGATAGCGAGCCCCGGGGACGCGGCGGGCAGCGGCGGGCAAGGTAAGTGCCTTTTAATTCTTTTACACCATTAATTTAAAGTATTTAGGGAGGGCGGGAGGGAGGCGGGTGGCGGCCAGCTACGCTCCGTCTGCGGAGCGTGCATAGTGCCGGATTCTACGCCTGCTACGCAAAATGCGTAGAAGCCGGCACTACGCACACTCCGTGCACGGAACGTAGCCGCCCGCCCAGGGGCATTCAGAAAACTCTTACCTGACGCCGGGGGCCACCGCAGTTGACGCTGCTACCGCCGTTGAGGCTGCTGGGTCCCTGACGCTGCGAGGTGGAACTGCAGCTCCCAGCAGGCTTCACGAGGCCAGCCCACCTGTTTCCGGTCATCATGCGCCCGGAGGCGCTGCAAAAGGCGGAGGCTCTCACTGGAGAGCGGGGGCATTCAGAAAACTCTTACCTGACGCCGGGGGCCACCGCAGTTGATGCTGCTACCGCCGTTGAGGCTGCTGGGTCCCTGACGCTGCGAGGTGGAACTGCAGCTCCCAGCAGGCTTCACGAGGCCAGCCCACCTGTTTCCGGTCATCACGCGCCCGGAGGCGCTGCAAAAGGCGGAGGCTCTCACTGGAGAGCGGGGGCATTCAGAAAACTCTTACCTGACGCCGGGGGCCACCGCAGTTGACGCTGCTACCGCCGTTGAGGCTGCTGGGTCCCTGACGCTGCGAGGTGGAACTGCAGCTCCCAGCAGACTTCACGAGGCCAGCCCACCTGTTTCCGGTCATCACGCGCCCGGAGGCGCTGCAAAAGGCGGAGGCTCTCACTGGAGAGCGGGGGCATTCAGAAAACTCTTACCTGACGCCGGGGGCCACCGCAGTTGACGCTGCTACCGCCGTTGAGGCTGCTGGGTCCCTGACGCTGCGAGGTGGAACTGCAGCTCCCAGCAGGCTTCACGAGGCCAGCCCACCTGTTTCAGGTCATCACGCGCCCGGAGGCGCTGCAAAAGGCGGAGGCTCTCACTGGAGAGCGGGGGCATTCAGAAAACTCTTACCTGACGCCGGGGGCCACCGCAGTTGATGCTGCTACCGCCGTTGAGGCTGCTGGGTCCCTGACGCTGCGAGGTGGAACTGCAGCTCCCAGCAGGCTTCACGAGGCCAGCCCACCTGTTTCCGGTCATCACGCGCCCGGAGGCGCTGCAAAAGGCGGAGGCTCTCTCCGCATCGCGGACGCGCGCGGGCGTCGCCGGGCTGAGCCCGGGCAGAGGGCGGGCCGTCTGTGGCCGTCCGGGGCAGGAGGAGGCAGGGCTGGGCCACCCCTTTTACATCCACTGCAACAGGTCCTAGTTCGTGGTGCTTCACTGTGGGCCCGGAATCCAGCATGTCAACCCGTTCCGGTAAGGCCTTGAGGGGTGGCGGCGAAAGTGCCCCAGGGGGTGCCATGTTTGGTTCTATGGACAAATTCCTCACTAGGGTGGCGGCTGTTATTGACAATGAGATCGCCATATCAGAACGGCGCCTCTCTTTTGACTTCCCCCCTTCCAAAAGTCCTTCTTCGGCATCAGTGATGTCCTCATCAATCTCCATTTCCCCTGCACCATTGCTTGGGGATCTACCTGGGGATTCTCATATTGCACCACTAGAGGTTGGAACAGCTGGGGTAGAAAGTTTGCTGATTGATTCTCACCTCGTCAGCCCTTGTACCGTGGCTGTAGAGTCCCGCCCCGACCATCCTATAGCCGGTTCTTCTGGCATCCAGTCCCATTACTGCTCTGACGCTCCCACACCCGATCCACAACTTCCGCCCAAGTCTCGATCTATCCAGGGGCCTATGAAAAGGAAAGGGAAAAGGGCGACCATCATCCAAAAGGGCTGTCACTCTACGCTTATTAAGCACGCCAGGTATCAGCCCCAGAGGGGCCCCACACTCCCAGGGGCCGGAGGATCTGCACCACCTGGGAACTTTAATGCCCCTCCAATCGTAGCTGACACAGTGCTACCCCCCCTGCTGGTCCCAGCAGTACCTGACTTAGCCAACGAGGGTCTCTCTTTGGAGCCGATTGAGAAACTGGTCAGGTCTCTTTTGGTACCACTTATCGACCAAGTCAAAAGTTTGGGGGATAGGCTTGACCGTTTTGAACAGGTTACCAGGGACAACTTCTTTTCCCTGAAAACCCTGTTCAAATTACAGCCGAAGCCCAGCGAGGATAGGACAGATAGGAACACTGGGAAAGAGGCTCTAGTGAGTCATCCTTCAGGAGAACAGTTGACACAGCTGCCCAAGCGACCAGCTCTTGGGAACGCTGCCTCGGCCGCCTTCCAGGATGGCTCGAGGCAGTCAAGTCCGAATGTCTCCACGCATGCTGTCCAGGTGCATGCCATTCCTCCCCCAGTTGTAACAACCCCTGTGCCTAACCTAGGTCAAAGGAAACATCAGAAGGGAGGGACGGGTCCAACTTCTCAACCTGGGGCCGCTTTACACGCCAAAACTGGTGGTGCAGCGACAACCGTTAAGGCTAAACCCACCACCCTTCCGCCCAAAAACCCTTCCCCATCGGCTTTTACGCAGAAACCTACACGAAAGTGTCCCCCAGTTAACCTCCCCCCTGAGTGCCACCCGTTTGTTGTCATCCTCACTAAAGTCCCCCCTATTAGGAATACCCAGCAGGAAAACCATCAGGCGCTTAAGAACAAGGTCATCCATTGGCTGAAAATCAACAGGCCCCTCCCTCCGGGAGTGGATGGCATAATTCTTGGCGTACGCAGGGTGGGATGGATCGGACACGGGAAAAAATCTCTTGAAGGGGATTGTGTGGTGGTTAATTTCCAAGACGCAAGAGTCGCCCATTTGATATGCTCCCAAGGGCGATCTACGGCTGGAATGGGTGTCGATGCAGTCGACTTAACATTCTTCTACCCACGGACAATCACGACCACTCCTACCATCCATCTTGGTCAACTCCCCTATAATAGTAGTCCTGGGGGTCAATTTCTCGTAGAAAACATCGTCCACTGTCATCCTTCCCCGGGAGTCTTCTCACAGCAGTTATATCCAGCCCCAGTGACATAGAATTGGGGTTCCTGGGGTTGCTGACTCTGTGACGCTCCCGGGGAGGCCCTTGTGGCTTTGAGCCCTGCTGCCGAGCCTACACCCCTCCTCAAAACCGGTAGCCCCTCGACTACATCACAAAGCCAGGCTACTGTTGAGTCTGAAAAAGAGCAAGGGGAGATCGGGGCATTTTCTGACCTTCTGGTTAGCCTCCCTGGTGTGGGTGTTGTGGACACGCTCCACCCTGTCGAGGACTGTAGCATTGCGGCTGTGACGGACCCCCCGATTAGGGTTTTCAGCTGGAATGTGGCGGGCCTCGAGAGGAAGCTAGCGCTGCCGGACTGGAACGCGCTAGTGGAGCTACACTCCATATGCCTGTTCCAGGAAACCTGGAGTGGGGTGCCCCTGCACAAGGCAGGATATTCCACCCACTTTTTGCCAGCAGTTCTTAGTACAACTGGTAGGGGCCGCCCTTCGGGTGGCCTCTTAATTTGGGTGGCTTCAGAACTTAACTGCAGGGTGGTGGAGCGGGATACCAAATGGCCGGATCTCCTCAACATATTGTTGAAAAATCCCCAGGGCCGAGTCATCCTAAATATTTTTAACATTTACGCCCGAGGCACAAAGGGGGGTAGAGAATCCCCAGTAATAGCCTGTCTAGAAGCCCAGCTTCGCTCGTCACCTCACAGGTCTTGTACCTTGTTGGCGGGCGATTTCAATTGTACCTTTGAGCCCCTGGACCTCGAAATTTTAACTGATCAAGAGGAACATGACACCAGGTGGGGGATTCCGTCCCTTGAACTCAGTCCCATCAAAAAGTGGACAGAAGTGGCCCTCCAGATCAACTCATTAGCTATGGAGTTTGGTCTGAGGGCTGCCAATGGCAGGACTAGGTCCGACAAAGCAGGGGCCCACACCTACAATAGGCCAGGGCATACGTCACGGATCGATTACCTTCTCCTTGACATGCACCTGTGGAGCATGGTGGAGGACATGGTGATTATACCATCTGTGGAGAGTGATCACAATCTCCTCTCTCTCACCTTGTCTCACAGGTGGCTAACTAGCACCGCGAGTATAACCTCTCGTAACCCCGCCCCGGACCTGTCAGTTGTCGCCAACTGTGGACGGCGGCTAAAGTGGGCGAAGTTGGCACTTTCAGAGGAGAAAACTTCTGCCATCAGGCAGCTTCTTGCCTCAGCCCTAGCCAGTCTTGACCCCCAAGAGGATGGGTTACTGGAGGTGGCCCCAAGGTTCTGTACCATAACCCAGGCTATTAGTGACCTCTTTGTAGTTCCAGCCAATACAAACAGAAGGAATCCAAGCTCACGAGCTAGACAGGGCTGGTACAATCAGAAGTGCAGGGAGGCGAAGTCACTTCTCATTGAAGCAGTCAAGTCCAAACTACCGTCCAAGACTAGGGTGGCCAGGAGACACTATGCACTCTGCCAAAAATACGCTAAGATGGAGTGGGAGGATATCTTCTGGCAGGACCTCCTGGCTGCCAGTCGTGGGAAAGACGCCAAAGGTTTTTGGGACTTGGTGGGCAATAGGAACCGTCCCGATGACACCCTGAGGACCTGTACTATCAATGCCCAGACATGGTTCTCCCACTTCCAAAAACTCTATTCTGCAGCTGAAGGCCGACTAAACAACCCTTTTAACCTCCCGCCCTTCACCCTAGTCCAAGATCTGGAATTTTTTTCTGTTTTGGAGGTTACAAAGCAGATTAAAACCTTGGTACCATTAAAAGCAGCTGGTCCAGATGGCCTACCAGGCGATATCCTCCGAGCATATCCGGAAGAATGGGGGGCACTAATCTCTGCACTCCTCAATGCAATCGTTGTGGGAGGCCCTGTACCAGATTCCTGGAGAGGTGCGGAGGTGGTCCCCATCTACAAAAAGGGCAGCCGGGATCTACCTGGGAATTACAGGCCCATAAGCCTAATAGACTCGAGCCAGAAACTGGCGGGGAAAGCCATTTTGGGGAGGATCTCACAATGGGTGGACGATAACCACATCCTGTCCGATATGCAAGCCGGGTTCCGTCCAGGCACAGGAACCTTCGAACAGGTTTTTAGGCTCCTGCTACTACACTGGAAGGTGGTGGAGCTGGGCAAAGGCAGTCTTTATTTGGCCTTTATTGACCTAAAGACTGCCTTTGACCTGGTTCCTAGGGAGGAACTTTGGAGGGTGCTTCACGGACTGGGGATGCCCCCGTATTTATTAAACCTCCTTATCAAACTGCACAACAACACCTATGCCCAGGTCAGATGGGGGTTGAACGGGGAAAAGACCGATAAGATCAGGGTCGAGAGGGGAGTAAGGCAGGGTTGTGTCCTGGCCCCCACCCTATTCTCCCTCTATATCAATGGAGTGGTAGATCACCTACTCGGCGAACCAGCAGACGCCCCCACTCTGGGAGGCGTAAAAATTCCAACCTTGCTGTTCGCCGACGACACCCTCCTCATCTCCAAAACCCCCCAAGGTCTCCAGACACTACTGAACCGCTTTCAGGACTTTTGCACCACTAAGGGACTTGTCATCAACGTGGAAAAAACCAAGTACCTAGTTATGCATCCACCACGCAAACTTGGCCGCCCTCCCATTCTGAACTCTATACCCCTTGAAAGAGTGGCAGAATTCGACTACCTGGGAATTCGACTTAACGACGTGATGAGCTGGACCGCCCACATCAATAAAATAACAATGGTCCACAAAAGGGTGGGGGGGGCCCTCCTCAAGGAGTTCAACAACTCAACAAAACACTGTGTTGCCCCTCTACTAGACATATACAAAGCACGCGCGGTCCCTGCGTCACTCTATGGAGCCGAACTGTGGGGCCTGGGCAAAGTGGATTTACTGAGCAAGGCCGAAAACAAATTCATTAAAGATCTCCTTGCCATTCCTTCGAGTAGTCCGACTATCCCAGTGCTCATGGATACTGGCTGCAAAGCTATAAGGGATCAGGCCCGTCTTCGACCCCTCTTGCTCTGGGCTCGCCTGTGGAGGGTTCCTGAGCTAAAATCTTATGCCAATGGTCTAGCTGAGGTGATGCACTCTGACGGTTGGCATAGCATCAAATGGCTGAAGGACATTAAACATCTTTTAGGGGACCTAGGCCTGGACTCCTGCTGGCATAGCCACTCCGCTCCCCCGAAGGAGACCTTAAAAAAACTTTTTGGGGAGTGGGTTGGTGTGAAGCGCATCAGTAGCCAGCATCACTGCAAAACCACCGCAGCCTTTCTGTTGATAAAAGATGTCGTCACCTACGAGCCGTACATGGACATAATAACAATCGCCATGGATCGGTCCTTGTACATCAAATTCCGGTTAGGAACCCTACCCTTGGCCGACTTCTGCTCCAGGTGGAATAAACCCCAGTCCTCATCACGCTTTTGTGCTCTCTGTCCCGATAAATCAGAGACGGTGACACACTTTCTTTTCGAATGCCCGGACTATGGTCGCCCCAGATCACGATGGCTTGGTCCTATCTGCAGAGAATTGGGTACCCGCCAGTACTCCGTTGCCCTCCGGATTCTTTTAACCAATACAGCCCCTCCCATTGTTTGTGCTGTTGCCAAGTTTTTAAAATGGGCTTGGTTGATTAGACATAGAAGACTGTCCATATCAATTTAATCCTCTTTTTTTAATTAATTTATGCTGATCTAATGTGTTTTATTCTTTCATCGAATGTACAGTCATACTTTTTTTCGACATGCTGTTTTTATCTTTTGTACTGCTTTTATGATATATGCATATCGAAATAAAGCAATCAATCAATCAATATATATATTCACTGAAAAAACCATAGGTTATAGACCATATATAGTTAGGAATTAGCATTTACAAAACCTTGAAAATTCACTGAAAAAACCATAGGTTATAGACCATATATAGTTAGGAATTAGCATTTAAAAAACCTTATTTTACTCACACAAAACCATTGAAATTCCATATATAGTTAGTTGCACTAACTATATATCGCGCACCTGCAATCCACTGCTGATGATGTCACATATTACATCATTCATGACATGGTCAGTGACATCACTGATGACATCACTGATGACATCTCAAATGACATCACTGATGACATCACTGATGACATCTCATTTGACATCAATGACCACATCACTGATGATATCATTCATGTGACAATACAATGCATCTCCTCACATTTTAATATAACCTCTGTTTCACCCAGTGTTAAATACAGAATATAATTTTTGAAACCATTGACACACCAATACTAGTTACTACATACGCACTCACTGATTCCTACGTCTACACACACCTTCACTCATTCACCCATACTATCATTCATACATACAATCACTCATCTTTACAACACTATCATATGCACTCATACACCTATACAGACACTCACAGTCTGCCACTCATCCATGGAGTTACTCACACACCTAGTCAGTCCTGTAAAGAATCAATGACACTTCCATTTTCTTGTCTATACAGTTAAACATAGAGCACCTTACATTTTCAAACATATACTAACACATACTTACCTTGTTATACAATCATTGATACAAGTACACATTGATCTGCACAGAGTCACACACCTCCCAGCCAGCCACACACACACTCAGTCTCCCATACAAATACTTGGACAATCAATCAGTAACCCATATAGTTAATCATATAGCTACTGATCAAAACATGCAGCAGTTTACAGAACAACAGACATAATGATGCACAAATTAAGACACTTTAGTCACTAACCCATGCACTCAGTGAGACACATTTAATCACTCACTCATGCATTCAGTCATGCACCTACTAAATCCTTTGTCCAGACACTTATACTTCCACTCATTCTTCAATATGTAAGACACATTTTAACTTTACAGAAACATACAGTCACTGGATGTTGTCATCAGTGATGTCATCAGTGATGTCATTTGAGATGTCATCAGTGATGTCATCAGTGATGTCACTGACCATGTCATGAATGATGTAATATGTGACATCATCAGCAGTGGATTGCAGGTGCGCGATATATAGTTAGTGCAACTAACTATATATGGAATTTCAATGGTTTTGTGTGAGTAAAATAAGGTTTTTTAAATGCTAATTCCTAACTATATATGGTCTATAACCTATGGTTTTTTCAGTGAATTTTCAAGGTTTTGTAAATGCTAATTCCTAACTATATATGGTCTATAACCTATGGTTTTTTCAGTGAATTTCAATGGTTTTTTAATAGCAAATATCATAAGCTGTCGAATGTCAAGTACGTGGTAAGTGAAAACATTTTCGTGTTTATGCACACTGATCTGCTTTGAATGGTGCCCCCCCCCTCATTTCTATTAGGAGTACTCTCTCTTTGCAGATAGTGAAAGGTAGTTAACGCAGGTCTTTGCCCCCATTGTAATCCGTCGTGCCTGCTTCTCTCTCCATTTGATTCATTGTTATCCAAGTATTTACTGTTTTAGAATTAGTTCTCTTTGGTTCATTCTCTATTTACAAACAAACACAGAGTCGCAATACTCTGTTTAGTCTTTGCAGATAACGAAAAATCGTGTAAAAAAAAAGAAAAGGAATCGAGCAAAATCAGTAGGCCACTAATGGGATCTCTTTTTGACCTCGCTAAAATAGAAACATTAGGAACAACCCCTCATGACAAATACAAAACTAGTGAGATGAACTGAACTCCACACAATGATGGCTGCAAAACAGCTCTGCTCCGCCACCCACCCCGCCCAAAATAACGATAAAGAACGGCTGCCATGATTGGTTGCGGAATGACCACGACGGAGCTACGAAATGGTGCTGCTCTCATGCTAACCCCAGCTTCAGTCTGAAACATCCAGAAACACTGTAGACTACCAATTCGATCAGTTCCGGTAGCGCCCCAATGTAACCCGGTAGAGAAGAACTAGCCCTCCCCTCTTTGACTGATGGTTCTTGTTGCCTGTCCCTTCTGTTGTCATTTAACAGAACTATTTAGCCTGCTGAAAGGGGTTGTGTTCCGACCGCTGGTTGGTGGAGACAT
The DNA here is from genome assembly GCF_964261635.1 of Lissotriton helveticus. Classification (NCBI taxonomy): domain Eukaryota; kingdom Metazoa; phylum Chordata; class Amphibia; order Caudata; family Salamandridae; genus Lissotriton; species Lissotriton helveticus. The sequence continues at coordinate 727,311 of NW_027612052.1, read as the reverse complement.
TTTGACTATATTCTGTACCTGCGTTGTCGCGTAATGCGTCATATGACGCGCCGCGTTAGCGCATCCGGAAGTCATCCGGGGCGCGCAGCGCGTAACGTAAGCATAACAAGTCATGTGACTTGTTAATAAAACTTTTCATTGGTTCATTTTACTTTTCTTATTGTAATGATGAAAGGCTTGGTCATATGACCTAAAAATTACGCTTTTCATTACTTCCGAACATTATTTTTTCTTAAATATATGTTATAATGTTCCAGGCTAATGTACTTTCCCGGAAATTTTACAACTGTCCTGCAAGTAAAATATATTCTTTTTTCGAGAAAAAGAGCGTTTCTTCGTCCCATGACGGAGCCGTTGAGCAAAAGAGGGTCGACCTGCTGTCTTAGTCGCCGATACGCCTGAATATGAGATTCTTATCGATCACTTTATGTTGCAGGAATAGAAAACACAACAGCCCTTGACCATTTATCTTTACTGCGTTCCTTCGTATTATACCTTTTACCCTTCATGTAATTGGTCTGCTTTATTTCACTTGCCTTTTAATGATTCTAAAACAGTGACTATTATTAAAAACTTTACCAATGTATATACTACTACCATGTTTTCTTTTAAAAACCTTTATTGTGAAAATTTCATTATACAAATACGAGCCTATAACCACGTGGGCCGGCCACGGAGCAAACTGTAATCGTATATGATGAATAGACATTTACACTGTAGAGGAACGTAACGGGCGGGCCATTAGGTTGCAAGAACTAAGGTGTCTAACAGTTACGGAATCGGTGGACGTACATTTTATAATTAAAATACGACAGGGCCAGTTACAATAAAATTATCTAGATATACATTTGCGGGCAAGTACCATGGGTGACGTTAATTCGAACTTTCAACAGTACAGTAATCAATAACACATCAGAACTTAATATCAATAGGGATGTCGAAATATTCAATCAATTCTCGTCCCCGCCCGCCATGTGCTTCAAAACTGCATACGTATCTCGTGATTTCAAGGTTCTGCAACCAGTACACAACAAGGAGTTACGAGTCCCATTTATTCTGGCGCCATTTTGGGCGAGGACGGGCAGGTCCAGGATATAGTCAAAATGTCTCTACCAACCATCGACTATGATGATGTTCATATGCTGTATTTATTAGAGTAACACTCATCTGTCCACATGAAATAAATTTGCCACAATCTAAACATGTCATTTTAATCTTTCCAAAGTTCTTCTAAATATTTGGGACCGTTTCCCTTGCCTCTGAAGCTCTCAGTGCCACTTCTTTGATGAATGTACTAGCAGGTCAGGGGTTCTCCTCCAAATCTCTCTTTTATGCAGCACTATAATTAATTGGTGCCACCTCTCCATATGACGATGCATGGTATAGTTACCACAACTATATTTTTTTTCGGTTCCTCTAGAGAGTTCATCGTGGCAGATGAAGCGTGTAACGTACCGGGCATTTACCTTTTTTTGCATGTACAGGAAAGGAAAAAAAAATCGAGCGTCCGAGTTCTAAGGTGTCCCAGGGCCATTTTAGTGGACCAGGCCCAAATCCAAAGAACAGGCCGCCATTTTGAGAGTCCTGTTGCAGCCGCCTGTCGCTGTAGCATCAAGAGCAGCCGAAACTCAGCTGAATGGCAACTGAAACGGTAAAGGGGCGCCCCACTACAGCAGACGAGCCAGGCCCAAATCCAAAGAACTGCTATCTCACAGGCTAATGGGGCGACCCACGCCGAGTTTCAGCATTGTAGGATGACCACACAAGTACAGCAACTTGCTAGACATCACCTCGGTGCCATCCGGATCTCGGCGCCCCACTGCAGATGAAGTGCCTCTCAACTATGAAACCACCACGGTGACATCCGGATCTTGGCGCGTTGTGCTGCCTTCGGCCTATTCGCACATCGGTCCGCTACTGACGCCATCTCACAGGCTAATGGGGCGACCCACGCCGAGTTTCAGCATTGTAGGATGACCACACCAGTACAGCAACTTGCTAGACATCACCTCGGTGCCATCCGGATCTCGGCGCCCCACTGCAGATGAAGTGCCTCTCAACTATGAAACCACCACGGTGACATCCGGATCTTGGCGCGTTGTGCTGCCTTCGGCCTATTCGCACATCGGTCCGCTACTGACGCCATCTCACAGGCTAATGGGGCGACCCACGCCGAGTTTCAGCATTGTAGGATGACCACACCAGTACAGCAACTTGCTAGACATCACCTCGGTGCCATCCGGATCTCGGCGCCCCACTGCAGATGAAGTGCCTCTCAACTATGAAACCACCACGGTGACATCCGGATCTTGGCGCGTTGTGCTGCCTTCGGCCTATTCGCACATCGGTCCGCTACTGACGCCATCTCACAGGCTAATGGGGTGACCCACGCCGAGTTTCAGCATTGTAGGATGACCACACCAACTTGCTAGACATCACCTCAGTGCCATCCGAATCTTGGCATCTCAACGCCTAGTGGTATCTTCCATACAAAAAATATTGTTACGCTGCCTTTGGCCCCATTCGCACATCAGTCCGCAACTTAGACATCACCTCGGTGCCATCCGGATCTTGGCATCTCAACGCCTTGTGGTGTCAGTCAGAAAATATTGTTGTGCTGCCTTCGGCCTATTCGCACATCGGTCCGCTACTGACGCCATCTCACAGGCCAACGGGGCGCCCCACGCCGACTTTCAGCATTGTAGGATGGCCACACCAGTGCGGCAACTTGCTACACACCACCTCGGTGCCATCCGGATCTTGGCATCTCAGCGCCTTGTGGTCTCTTCTACACCGGAAATATAGTAGAAAATATTGTTGCGCTGCCTTTGGCCCCATTCACACATCAGTCCGCTACTGACACCATCTCACAGGCCAACGGGGCGCCCCACGCCGACTTTCAACATTGTAGGATGGCCACAGAAGTGCGACAACTTACTAGACACCACCTCGGTGCCATCCGGATCTTGGCGCGTTGTGCTGCCTTCGGCCTATTCGCACATCGGTCCGCTACTGACGCAAACTCACAGGCCAACGGGGCGCCCCACGCCGACTTTCAGCATTGTAGGATGGCCACACCAGTGCGGCAACTTCCTACACACCACCTCGGTGCCATCCGGATCTTGGCGCGTAGTGAAGCTGCAGCAGCTGCAAATAAGCTTCAGACAGTGTTACAACCGCTGCTCAGAACTCTCAACTATGACACCACCTCGATGCCATCCGGATCTTGGCGCGTTGTATTGCCTTCGGCCTATTCGCACATCGGTCCGCTACTGACGCCGCCTCACGTGCCAACGTATTTTCTCCGCATTTTATACCCTATGCCGCATAACAGGTCATGTGACTTGTTTATAAAACTTTTCATTGGTTCATTTTACTTTTGGTTTCCTAATGATGGAAGGCTTGATCATATGACCTAAAAACAACACTTTTCATTGGATGAAAACTTTTTTTTCCCCCCAAACGATGAAAGCCCCACCTTGTTTCTGGATGTTTCAGACTGAAGCTGGCGTCACCATGAGAGCACCACCATCTCGTAGCTCCGTCGTGGTCATTCCGCGAGCAATCATGGCAGCCGCTCCCCACCAGAAGCCTGCAGGAGTCGGGGCCCCCAAAACTTTTGATGAATTCTCAAGGCGGAGGGGACGCTTTCGAGAATGGGGTCCAAGACCTAGCAGACAAGCGTCCGATTTCCAAGGTGTCCCAGGGCCATTTCAGTGGACCAGGCCCAAAAAGGAAACAGCCTGCCGCCATTTTGAGAGTCCTGTGACAGCCGCCTATCGCTGCACCGCAAGAGTGGGCGCAACTCAGCTGAATGGCGGATTTTGACACAGTGGACCAAAAGCGGACGGAATGGCAACTGAAACGGTAAAGGGGCGCCCCACTACAACAGACGAGACTCCACCTGGAGAGGCCCGTTCACGCCGCCTCCCCCGGGGCGCTCCACGCCGTTATTCGGAGCAGCATTGTAGGATACCAAAACCAGTGCGGCAACTTACTGGACATCACCTTGGTGCCATCGTTCTGCTGCCTTGGAACTATTCGCACAACAGTTTGCTACTGATGACCCACCCCCCGCGACGCCCCACGCCGTTATTTGCTGGGTGGCAACTTACTAGACATCACTTTTGTGTCATCTAGATTTCGGCGCGTTCTGCTGCCTTGGAACTATTCGCACAACAGTTTGCTACTGATCACCCACCCCCCGCGACGCCCCACGCCGGAAATCTGGACGTTGTGCTGCGTTGGGACTATTCGCACAGCCGACCGCTACTTCGTTGTTTTTCTCTAAAAATGTTTATATGTTATTACTATTTTTGTTTTCTTGTATATATTTATAAATTATTAAAGTTTTATAATCTTACTACTTTGTCGGAGTGCTATATATTTTTAATGTGACACATAATTGTAAAAACTTTGATGTACAAAGAGTCATCCCTGGAATCTTCCGCTTCACGCTCGGTCCCCTCCCCAATCACAATACAGAATGGTTTTCAGATAATAGCAACGCTTCTGCTGTGACGGATCTCATCGAGTGTGGGCCTTGATCTACTATAACTCCTTTGAAGACGGGTGATTCTTTACAGCTGTGGCCATAAACTACATCTGCAGGGCTAGCTGATAGCCTAGGACCGGCCTGGACAATCGGACACAGAGGAAAAGGAGTGTCAGAGGGTGCGGTAGTGAATAGGGCGAAAGGGAGGTGTCGGGCGGGCACAGGGTGTGATTCTCAGGGAAGAACAGCGCAGATGGGGGGAGGTTTATTACCCATGCATAAAACAGAGAGCGGGGGTGACCACTGCCTGGGGGAGATGCTTGCGAGGGTGGGGAGCCATGCTAAGGATCGACAGCGTTCACAGAGTGGATCTGGTCAAGGCATCTAAAATGGCTGCCGTGCACGACAAAAGTGTGGCATTTGAAAAAAGACAAGATGGCGCACACAATGTTTTTCAACAATTCCTGATTTCCTTCGAATCGAACGTTAACAGACGTTGGGGCATATTACCAAAGTTAAGCGATATTTATCCCTAACGATGCATTGCAAAGATTTTTTTACCGTCAGAAATTATCGCAGATAAACCTTGCTATTATCAAGGTTTATCGCAAATACGATAAAAAACGAGCGCAATGCATTAATGTCGCTGAAAACTCCGCGATATTCATGCATTACCGAGCTAATGCTCTTAGCCATGTTATCCACCTCCCATTGGATAACATGGCTAAGAACTGCTCAGGGCAGCTGTTACTTTTTGGAGATATTCGCGCTTATCTCGAATATTTCCAAAAGTTGATAATAGGAGATAGCGATGTTAGCGACTGTTTCCAGTCGCTAACATCTTGGCATGCCCACTTTGCATGTCATTAGTGATAAATATCACTCACATGCAAAGTGGGACCCAAGATGGTCGCTATCTCCTACTAGCCGTCGCTAACTGGTGTTAGCAACAGCTAGGTAATACACATATAATTTTATCTCCGCGAAGCGGAGCGCTGTTACAGATATATATCTTGTTTTTGAACGTTAATTTCTCAAAATGCACTGAAGCACATATATTGAGACATAGCAAAGGCACATCGGGCTACCAGTCCCTAATATTTTACCAAGTTTCGTGCAAATCCATTCAGCCGTTCGATTATTATTATTATTATTTTTTTTTGCCCCGCGGGGCCCTTTTAAAACCTCCACATCAAACCTAGGGGGTCAGCGAGGATCTACTATGCCCCCTTATGGTCATCAGCCGTTCGATTATTATTATTATTTTTTTTTTTGCCCCGCGGGGCCCTTTTAAAACCTCCACATCAAAACTAGGGGGTCAGCGAGGATCTACTATGCCCCCTTATGGTCATTTGCCCCTTCGCTTTGGCCTCCTCTTGTCTCTCGATCCTACCGAGAGACAAGATGGCGGCCGCTACGTACTGTTTGGAATGTTTACAGACACCGGAGAGCCAATCAGCTTCGCTTCGCAAAGCTCCGTAACGCGAAAAGTACGCGAAGCGGTGCGCTGTTACAGATATATATCTTTTTTTGAACGTTAATTTCTCAAAATCCACTGAAGCACATATATTGAGACCTAGCAAAGGCACATCGGGCTACCAGTCCCTACAATTTTGCCAAGTTTCGTGCAAATCCATTCAGCCGTTCGATTATTATTATTATTATTTTTTTTTGCCCCGCGGGGCCCTTTTAAAACCTCCACATCAAACCTAGGGGGTCAGCGAGGATCTACTATGCCCCCTTATAGTTATTTCCCCCTTTGTTTTGACCTCCTCTTGTCTCTCGATCCTACCGAGAGACAAGATGGCGGCCGCTACGGACTGTTTGGAATGTTGACAGACGCCGGAGAACCAATCAGCTTCGCTTCACAAAGCTCCGTTGCGCGAAAAGTCCGCGAACCAGAGCGCTAACCGGTCCGCTGTTACAGATATATATCTTTTTTTAAACGTTAATTTCTCAAAATCCACTGGAGCACATATATTGAGACCTACAAAAGGCACATCGGGCTACCAGTCCCTACAATTTTGCCAAGTTTCGTGCAAATCCATTCAGCCGTTCGGGCTAAAAGTGAGGCCAACCGCCCTATGGAAAACTCAATGTTAAAAACACGTTTTGGGACCCCCCTTTTTTCTCGGCCCCCACTGGACGAACCCCCCCCAAATTTTCAAGGGCTGCTCAGAAACAAAATGTGCCATTTTCCTGAAAATTTCAGCCGATTCCGTCCACAAACGCCAAAGTTATTAGACATAGAATTTTCAAAAAACCCATAGAGAAAAAATCCTAACTATATATACCTACTGGCGACCGCCAGTAGGTAATATATATATATATATATATATATATATATATATATATATATATATATATATATTACCTACTGGCGGTCGCCAGTAGGTATATATAGTTAGGATTTTTTCTCTATGGGATTTTTGAAAATTCTATGTCGAATAACTTTGGCGTTTGAGGACAGAATTGGCTGAAAATTTCAGGAAAATGGCACATTTTGTTTCTGAGCAGCCCCTGAAAATTTGGGGGGGTTTTGTCAAGGGGGGCCGAGAAAAAAGGGGGTCCCAAAACGTGTTTTTCCCATGCAATTTTCCATAGGGCTGTTGGCCTCACTTTTAGCTCGAGCGGCTGAATGGATTTTCACGAAACTTGGCAAAATTGTAGGGACTGGTAGCCCGATGTGCCTTTGCTAGGTCTCAATATATGTGCTCCAGTGGATTTTGAGAAATTAACGTTCAAATATATATATCTGTAAGCGCGCTCCGGGCAGCGCCCCGGTTCGCGTACCTGACGCGTAACGGAACTTCGCGAAGCGAAGCTGATTGGCTCTCCGGTGTCTGTCAACATTCTAAACAGTCCGGAGCGGCCGCCATCTTGTCTCTCGGTAGGATCGAGAGACAAGAGGAGGCCAAAACAAAGGGGAAAATGACCATAAGGGGGCATAGAAGATCCTCCCTGACCCTCTAGGTTTGATGTGGAGGCTTTAAAAGGGCCCCGCTTTTTTTGGGGGGGGAGCGCCCGGTACGCGCACCGGGAAGCGGTCTGGGGAGCGTACTATAAGGAAAAAAGAATGATAGACTATGATATTTTGAAATATTGTATGTTTATTGATTGTTCTTTTTGTTGTGTTTTTTTGTTTTTTAATTTATTTATTTATTTTGGTTGTACTTCATGAATTAGATATAAAAATGAATAATGTCTCAAACAATTTTTAATTATTAAATACAAATTTATTGGTCAGAATTTTCATAGTTCAATAAAACTTCCAGCATTACATCATCTGGAATCTCCTCAAACATGCATGTTTCTATGTCTTGTAAGCATTCAATAAATTGTTCATCCAAAGACTGATCCATAAAATTTTCATCTAAAAATTCTTCATTTAAAATCTCCTCAGATGTAATGTCGAAGGAAACATTGATATTTTCGTGCTCCACTTCCATTTTTTTGCTGTAAATTGCATAAAAAATAACTATATCAGAAGAGTTAGGGCACTGTTGGGTTTAAGTTCAGACAGGTACTTTGGATTTTTTAACAGTGAATTTATCTTTGGGTAGTGTATGGTATCAGACTGGAAGTAGAAATATAAAAAAGTGTATGTGATGAAGCCTAAGTAAATTCATAATTATACAAGAGAAGCCTAAATCCATCCATAACCATAACAGAGAAGTCTATCTAAATCTATAACTATTACAGAGTGATAGTATAAAACTATCAGAAAAAGTTTTCCAAATTAACTTTAAGTGCACAATATACTTCAGTTTTCAAAATACGAACTTACCTTTCAAAAAGCAGTTTAAGTTCTCAGTGAAAATTTTCTTGAAATCTACTTCAGGAGGTGGTAGTCAAAATGGCTGTGTTTCTCTCTCTTTCTTTATATATATTCAGGTACATAACCAATCAAATGTCAGGTAAAAAAAGTAGAAAATGAAAGTAACATTTTAATTGGTTGTCAATTCCAACACTTCAGATGTGTTTTGTGAAGTAATTTACCTCAGGGTATTTAGAGAGGTCTACAGGCTAAATGGTTAAATGGAATTCCAATCAAATTTGTGAAAATGGTAGGGATTGGTATGTAGTATGAGCTAATCTATATTTGGTGAAAGTGTCTCCAGTGGTTTTTCTGTGAATTACTTTCCCACCTTTTTTTGAGCGAGCGCTTCCCGGTGCGCGCCCCGGTACGCGAACCGGCAGCGTTACGGGAGTCCTCCATTTTGTGTTTCGGTAGAATTGAGATACAAGATGGAGGGCAAATAATGTTCAGAATGGGTAGAAGGGGGCACGGTAGACGTATCCTGACCCCCTAGGTTTTCTGAGGGTAGCTGAGGAGGACCATATGTGCGAAAAAAAAACATTTTTTTTCAAATTTTCGCGTGGTTAGCGTCCGGTGCGCGTACCGGGTAGCGCTCCGGGGAGCGTACTTTGGTGAAAATTAGTGAAAAAAGTTAGAGTAAAATAATAATTGTGAGTCATAAGATGTAGGGTAGCTCTGAAAAGAGCTTTTGGGTCCTGTGGCTGATATAGGTACCTACAAGTAGGTACCAATGCACAGTCTTAAATTGAGGATGAAAATTCTGTTCCCCTCATCTGAGAAGTGAACTCCATCTGCTCTGTAGATATCTTGCATGTAGTAACGCAAGTTATTGTTGTAGATGGAGCCCATTCCATGGTCTCTCATGTAAGCTGAAACAGACTTATTTACATGCTTCCTCGATTTCTCAATTTGTGGACAAAATTGGTTGGACCACTTCCATTTCTGTCTTTGGCATATATTTGAATATACCAAGGCAGTTTGAGGAAATAGTGCCATCAATTGCTCAAAGGTGTCCTTTAAAAGCATTTCCAGACCTACCCCAGTCAAAGTGCCCAAGTCATTTCCTCCACAGTGCACAATTAACAGGTCAGGTTTTGGTAAATGCAAAAAGGTTTTCACCAATGGTATCAATTGGTGACATTTTAATCCTCTGTGGCCAATCCACTTGATTTCCACATTTTGTAAATTGAGGTTGTGTAAATTTCTGTTATCAGCAAACCTTTGAGCCCAGTGGATATAACTATGTCCAACAATCCAGACAGAAAATATGGTGAGAGAAGGTTCTGCTGCAGTCAGATGAAGTGTGGCAATGAAATGGCAGTTGAAAAAATAAGAGTTTATAATGAAAAAAACTGTGGGGTTTCTGTGCTAATGAATCAGTAGCAGTGATTGGTGGATTTTGATTGCTGGAAACAGAAAGTTAGGGTGCATGGATGAGTTCTTTGAAAGATGTAATTTGAATGGTCAAGAAAAAATCATTTTATGAAAGATTGCACTGGATACGCAGGTGTACTGAGAGTTCAGAGTTCAATTGAAACATTGTTGTGTGAAGTTGCAAACATGAGAGGTCTTTCAGGAGGTGGTTGCTATGCAAAAAAGGCAGAAAGGGCAGAGGGGGGAAGGGTGTTGATTTGAAAAAAGTGAGGGAAGAGTTTTGATTGGGTGACATGAGAGATATGTGTGATGAATTACAGCATTTCTGTGCTTTTTTTGGCTGCAGCCTCTGGAGTGCATACCCTTTGTTCTGCTGAAGACAAATTGGTGTGTGTCTGAGACTGTTTTGAAACTCAAAAAGTATTTGCTAAGGTGAGAAAAGATTCATTTAATTTAAATAGAGAATAGTATGCTGTAAGGAGAAAATTATGAAGAAAGTTGTGTATTTAAAATGTTGCTTTGTGTCAAGTGTTTTAGAAATAGATTTTGTTTCTTTGAGTTACATAGCCATGTTAAAAGTGACGCAAAAATAGTGCAAGGGTCTTACAAAAATGCTTACATGTGTCTTAGGGCATTTTAACTCACTCCCCCATGAATGTACGAATATAATTGCTTTACAAGATGTGTTTAAAAAACGTTTTTTGAAATCAATTAGATTTCTTGATATGTACTGCTAGAGTTTCATAGGTTGCTTGGGGCATATTTACAAGGCTTTTGAGTTCATTTGATGTAATTTTTCCCATTTTATTTTAAGACATTTCCTTGTGGTGCAAGGTCCTTGTAAATACGTCCCCATGTGTGCTTGGCAAATTTAGATTTTGATTCTTTGAGTCACATAGCCATGTTAAAAGTAACACAAAAATGATGCAAGGGCCTTAAAAAAACGATTTCATGTGTCTTAGGGCATTTTAAGTCACTTCCCGATGACTGTAGGTATATAATTGCTTTACATGATGTGTTTAAAAACGTTTTTTGAAATCAATTAGATTTGTGGATATGTACTGCTAGAGTTTCCTAGGTTGCTTGGGGCATATTTATAAGGCCTTTGAGTCTCTCTGATGTTATTTTTCCCATTTTAATTTAAGACCTTTCCCCGTGGTGCAAGGTCCTTGTAAATACGCCCCCATCTGTGCTTGGCAAATTTAGATTTTGATTCTTTGAGTTACATAGCCATGTTAAAAGTGACCCAAAAATGGTGCAAGGGCCTTAAAAAAACGCTTTCATGTGTCTTAGGGCATTTTAAGTCATTTCCCGATGAATATAGGTATATAATTGATTTAGATGATGTGTTTAAAAACGTTTTTTGAAATCAATTAGGTTTCTGGATATGTAGTGCTAGAGTTTCATAGGTTGCTTGGGGCATATTTATAAGGCCATTGAGTCTCTCTGATGTTATTTTTCCCATTTTAATTTAAGACCTTTCCCCGTGGTGCAAGGTCCTTGTAAATATGCCCCCATCTGTGCTTGGCAAATTTAGATTTTGATTCTTTGAGTTACATAGCCATGTTAAAAGTGACCCAAAAATGGTGCAAGGGCCTTAAAAAAACGCTTTCATGTGTCTTAGGGCATTTTAAGTAATTTCCCCTTGAATGTAGGTATATAATTGATTTAGATGATGTGTTTAAAAACGATTTTTGAAATCAATTAGGTTTCTTGATATGTAGTGCTAGAGTTTCATAGGTTGCTTGGGGTATATTTAAAAGGCATTTGAGTCCCTTTGATGTTATTTTTCCCATTTTAATTAAAGACATTTCCCCGTGGTGGAAGGTCCTTGTAAATACACCCCCATGTGTGCTTGGCACATTTAGATTTTGATTCTTTGAGTTACATAGCCATGTTCCATACAGTGCTCACCTTCTGCGTAGTCTTTGATATGCTAGACTCCATCTGCACAATGAGATACCTAAGCAAAGGAAACACAGGTGATGTGATTGTGAAATGAGGAAAAGAAATTCCACATTTTTCAATTACATCACCTGTGTTTCCAAACTTTACGAATGACATTGTGCAGATGAGGTTTAGGTCTTTCCACAGACACAGAAGAGGTCTGGCCTTTGTTCAAGAGTGAAGTGGACATGACTCACTTCATTGGTAGACATGCACATGTATTATCTCCTCTGTACTCTTCAAGAAGCGTAAATTTCATCTGCAACCCTGAGTAGGCCTCACCTCAAACAAACCTCTGGATAGGCCACACCTTATCGTCATCCTGAATCAATCATTTAAAATGTTAGGGACAGATTTATGATAGGTGTGTGCCTCTTTTGCGCCACTGTGCGTCACTATTGTGACGCAGCGGTGGTGCAAAAGATTTGCTATGTGGCGACAGATTTACAACTTGATGCATCTAGGCAGATGTGTCATGCTGTAAAGTCCCGTGCCACATGAAACCGATGCAGCAGTGATGCAAAAGATGCACCATGTTGCAAGACAGGCCTCACTTCATCTCCAACAAGATAAGAAGCTGAATCTTCAGGAAATGTCAAAATTGTTGTATACAGTGCTCAACTTCTGTGTACTCTTTGATATGCTAGACTCCATCTGCACTATGAGATACCTAAGCAAAGGAAACACAGGTGATGTGATTGTGAAATGAGGAAAAGAAATTCCACATTTTTGAATTACATCACCTGTGTTTCCTAACTTTACGAATGACATTGTGCAGATGAGGTTTAGGCCTGTCCACGGACACAGAAGAGGTCTGGCCTTTGTTCAAGAGTGAAGTGGACATGACTCACTTCATTGGTAGGCCTGCACATGTATTATCTCCTCTGAACTCTTCAACAAGCCTAAATTTCATCTGCAACCCTGAGTAGGCCTCACCTCAAACAAACCTCTGGATAGGCCACACCTTATCGTCATCCTGAATCAATCATTTAAAATGTTAGGGACAGATTTATGATAGGTGTGTGCCTCTTTTGCGCCGCTGTGCGTCACTTTTGTGACGCAGCGGCGGTGCAAAAGATTTGCTATGTTGCGACATATTTACAACTTGATGCATCTAGGCAGATGTGTCATGCTGTAAAGTCCTGTGCCACATGAAACCAATGCAGCAGTGATGCAAAAGATGCACCATGTTGCAAGACAGGCCTCACTTCATCTCCAACAACATACCGTCCGTTTAAACTGTAAACATTTAGGAATGTGTAGGGGGCATGTAGAAGCTGAATCTTCTGTAAATGTCAAAATTGTTGTATACAGTGCTCAACTTCTGTGTACTCTTTGATATGCTAGACTCCATCTGCACAATGAGATACCTAAGCAAAGGAAACACAGGTTATGTGATTGGGAAATGAGGAAAAGAAATTCCACATTTTTCAATTACATCACCTGTGTTTCGTAACTTTACGAATCACATTGTGCAGATGAGGTTTAGGCCTGTTCACGGACACAGAAGAGGTCTGACCTTTGTTCAAGAGTGCAGTGGACATGACTCACTTCATTGGTAGGCCTGCACATGTATTATCTCCTCTGTATTCTTCAACAAGCCTAAATTGCATCTGCAACTCTGAGTAGGCCTCACCTCAAACAAACCTCTTGATAGGCCACACCTTTTCATCATCCTGAATCATTCATTTAAAATGTTAGGGCCAGATTTATGATAGCCGTGTGCCTCTTTTGCGCCGCTGTGCGTCACTTTTGTGACGTAGCGGCGGCGCAAAAGATGCGCTATGTTGCGACATATTTACAACTTGATGCATCTAGGCAGATGTGTCATACTGTAAAGTCCTGTGCCACATGAAACCTGCGTCTGGTTTCATATAGGCGTTTTGTTGCAGGGTGGGCATTCATTTGCATGAAAGCCCTGTAAAACTAACACAGTGAAATTTAGAAGATTTCACTGAGTCAGCTTTATAGCATTGCTGAATCAAATCCTTACGCCTGTTTGAAACAGGCATAAGGAGTGATGCACCATGCAATGTGTGGCTTGCTCCTGTGCATTGCAGTAGACATGTCGCGTTTACGACGTGATTCCTGCAATGTGTTGCTTTTGCGGCACAGATGCGTGACGCATCTGTGCTGTTTTTGCTCAATGGTGCTCCACATTGTAAATGCGGCACACCATGGGTGGCAGAGCAGCGGTGCACGTTAACTGGTGCATCCCTGGGGATGCGCCAGTTAACATAAATCTGCCCCTTTACTTTTAAGTATGAGCAGGGTACACAGAGTCGGTGAGGCTTATCCAAGGTTAAGAACAGATGAGTCCTGTTCACTGAAAACTTGGACATAGGCCTCACCTCCTCAGCATCGCTGGACATGGCTAAATAATAGCTGCAAAATGTTACTATTGTTAAACAATTTTAATATTATAGTCTCTGAGATTTGTCTCTTACTCTGCAACATCTCATTGTTGTTCTCTTTCTTTAACGATAACGACAACATCAACCATGAGTGATAATGAGCAATCAGTTGATCTCGATCTTATCATTGAACTTGTCATTGAAACGTCAGTGGAAGTAGATCCCTTGGATGATTTAAATCCTGAGGATGATGAAGAACATGATGAGGATGCCGATTTGTCAGAATTGTATGACATAGGGTGGGAAGCTGACCTGCTTGAGCCTATGGAACTATAAACATTTATTTTTAAAAGTTACTGGAAATGAAAAGTAAAAATGTAAACCGTTTCATTTAAAATTAAACAAAACTTCAAAAACAGGTTGTGTGTAGTGTCTTTAATAAAATAGTCAAATATGCTCATAAAATTAGTTCAGATTCACATATAAAACAGCACAGGTCAAATGTAGAAGCATTCCATTTCTTTGCTACTATTTGTGAATACTTAATTTGCCAATGCACTAAAGATTATTCTATGTAAAAATGCCAAGTAGTGTGTTAAATTTTTGACGACTGTTATTGATTTACTGTTTGCTAATAGTGGTTAATAACATTTTTAATTATATTTTACCACAGATTCAACTGCAGATCATTTCAAAAGGAGATAATGCCATCTAAAGAACGAAACCGAAAGGCTACAAAACATCAAAGACAGCAGCTTAATAAATTCTTGCAGCAGTCCTCTACAATAAAAACTCGTCAAGTCACCAAGAAAGCTCCGGGTAAGACAACAAAATCATTCATAAGAAACATTTGTAGAAAAAAAAGTAGTACTACAGAAAATGTTTTAGTCCAGAAAAAGAGAAGCAATTTAAACGGAAAGGGAAGGCCAATCAAAAATGTTACTGCTAGAGCAGGAGATAACTCTGTGCATGGTAGTAGAAGGAAAAATCAGTTTAGGGACATTCGTAGACGAATGTTCCGCAACAGGATAATTGGCAATTTGTTAAAAAATATTAAGAAAGGTCAACAGAAAGTGGTTTTTTATAAGAGAAAAAAAAAATTGAGAAAGTTATTGATCAGGCATTTGAAATTAAGCGAAAGTTATTTATTTTGATAATCAATAGAATTAGGAAGCTAAACAAGGCAATTTATGATTTCAAAAGAAATAGTAGATGGAAGAGAACAGTTAATCGTAGTAATTTTTGTGAAGTTTTTTCAGGAGAATGGATGCATAGTTCAAGTTGTGAGGCATTTTTCAATGAGGAGAGTTATTTCCAGGATAATGATTTGGTGCATGCAGTTGACACCAGTGGTCGAGCATATGAGGTGAAAGATGGTTGTCCGGTTGAAAAAGAAAAACTTGTGTCAACAGAGGCAGAAGAGGTGTTAGGTAATGAGGTTTTAGGAAGACGTCCTAAGGGACCAGTGTACACCTGGAAGTGTAGTAGTATTTGCAGTGTGCGACAGGATTCCATCAATTTGCTTTGTGATTTTGTACAGACATTTAATAAGAAAACTTTAAAACAGAAAATGAAGTTGTTGCAAGAATTAGATCCTTGCAGAGTGAGAGAAGTGACAGGTTTGCATGGTCATTCACTGGCTTGTCTTTCCAGGAGAGTATGCCAGAGTGTTTTTCATCATTTCAGGATGCTAGCAGTGCATCATAATAAAGTGAGGAAATTAGTTAGAATGTTGTATTATGCTAAGAGTCCAGCAATTATGCTTAAACAATTATGCACTGCTCTTTTGCATGGTTCTGAAGTAGATGTGAAGAATATTTGTGAAGAAATTGAGTTTTGTTACTTTGCAAGTAAAGAGAAGAATGTTGAAATTGACCCAGAAGAAGAAGGTAATGTGGAAGCGAGTGTACAGGTTTCCAGTACAGATAATTTTCAGAAGGAAATTGCCACGTTTCAGGTGAAATCAAGTGAGAGGCCTAATTTCACTTGTGTGTGTTGTCGACGCACTTATTATAAGAATCAGACTAAGTTAGTGGATTTATAAGCAAAAAGTGAAAGGGAAAATAATAGTGAATGGAAGGATTTCACAACATACTTGATGGTAGAAAATTGTTTTGATTTGGGATCGGATCAACGTGTGTGTACTTATTGTTGTAACAAATTAAATCAAAACCAGATGCCTGCTAGAGCGGTTCATAATAATCTGGAATTGGTTGAGATTCCTTCTGAATTGAAGGATTTAAATACTCTATTTTGATTCAAAGTGTCCATCCCTTTCAGGCTATTGTACGAATGGAGCCAAAGACAGGGAAATTGCCTCCATCAGATTTACAGAGAGGATTAAAGGGAAGAGTTGTTTATTTGCCTCTAGATTTAAAGAAAAACATTAATACAATTGGAGTAGAGAAAGTGGAAGAGGAACCTCTGGTTATCCTAGTTAATGAGGTTCCGACAAAGAGTAAGAAAATCTGGCAAGATTTAGTGGATGTTAGGAAAGTCAAAAAGGCAACATTGTATTTGAAGAAAAACAATAAGTACAACAAGAATGTATATGTTGCAGAAGAGGAAGTAAGTGAAGAAGAGGATAGCGATTTGTGTGCTGGTCAAATTGAGAAAGTAGAACCCTCTAAAAGTGAAGAAATATATGAACATTATAGTGTTCATCCTTTGCATTCCAAGGAAGTCATGGGGAATGCTATTGAGTTGTTTCAAATGAAACAAGCCAAAGGGAGTCCCATTAGTGTTTGGGAGGAAAGTTTGGAAGCTCGGTGTTTCCCACAGCTATTTCCAACAGGTCAAGGAGGAAGATATGATGAGCGACCTCATCAAATTCCTGCTTCTGAATACCGGACTTTACGATTGTATGCAGAAGATCCTAGGTTTCGACAATGCATTCCGTATTTCTTTCATCTCCTGTTTGAAAGCGATCTGTCTGGACTGTCATATGCAGTGAACCACATCTTGAAAAGTGGTATACAGATGCAAAACATCTCGGCAAGTGACTTTATGGATAAAGTCAATGTGCAAGACAGTATTTTGGATTCTCACCTGATTAATCTCATGGCGTGTCAGAGTGGTACTAATGAGTACTGGTACCGTCGTCATGGTGATTTAAAATGTATGCTGAGGAACTTAGGAACTCCCACATGGTTCCTCACTCTCAGCTGTGCCGAGTATGGCTGGGAAGACTTACTTGAATTTCTACGAGAGGCAAATGGAAACATTGAAAATATCGAATTCAAGACACCCGGAGAACTGTGCTCTTTGGATCCAGTGAATGTATGCAGGTACTTCAATCATAGATTTGAGGCTATGATGTCTTTCATCATGAACAAGAAAAATCCACCTCTTGGAGAGGTGTTGGATTTCTTCTGGAGAAAGGAGTACCAAGCAAGAGGTGCTCCTCATATACATATGCTGCTGTGGATCAAGGATGCACCTACATTTGGAACAGATCCAGAAGACTTAGTGATGAGTTTCATAGAACAGTATTCTACATGTGCTGTTCCAAACGCAAAGGAAGACAAAAGCCTAAGAGAACAAGTTTTACGTTTCCAAAGCCATCGTTGTGGAAAGTACTGTCGTCGTAAATTCAGAAACAAGGACAAGTTGTACACCAAATGTCGTTTCGCCTTTCCACGACCGGTGATTTCTAAAGGAAGAGTGAACAGTTTGATGTCTTCGCTGCGACATAATGTGATGAAGAAATCATCTAAAAACACATACAATTTGAAAAGGAACGAAGAGTCCAAGTACATCAACGGCTACAACCCAGTGATTTTGTCCATGTGGAATGCTAACATGGATATACAGTTTGTGGCTGATAACTGTATGGCTGTGGCTCGGTAAGTGGCATCTTACATCACCAAAAAAGAAAAGACAGAATTGAAGGATATGTGGGAGGACATTTCCCATGAAAAGAGCCTCAGTAAGAAGTTGTTCAGTTTCAGTCTGAAGATGTTGTCACATCGAGAAATCGGAGCTTACGAATGTTCTGACCGGTTGTCTTCAGCAAGTCTCTATGCCAAATCCAGGAGTATCGTTTGGGCGAGTCTTGGTCTTGCTGCAACGCGTAATCGAGTTCTGAAACCTGTGCGGGAAATTGAGTATTTGGCGGAAAAGGAGCCAAACAGTACCGATATTTTGAAGACCAACATGTTGGATACATATTATCCAAATAGAAGCAGTCACCTCGAGAATGTTTGTCTGTATGATGTTCTACAAAATTACATATTCAAGAGGAACATCAAAGAAGATATTGATAAAGGAGTGTATGCTGTAATTGGAAGTGAGGGATGTCTGGTCAAGCAAAGAAAATGCCACTTGGTAAACCATCGAAAATTGAGTGGCGAATCTCCTGAAAAAAAAGAGTTTTTCTATTTAGCACTTTTGCAACTTTTCAAGCCTTGGCGTGCAGAAGAGGAACTGCTTAGAGATTTCCACTGTTACGAAGACTCTTTCAATGCCGCCAAGGAGACAATAGAATGTCCTGTTTTTCCCAAATATCTAGAAATGTTGAATGCGGAAATCGAGCAGGAAGCAACGATTGCAGCCGAGATTGCTAGAGACAGTTCTCAGGACAGTCAGAGTTCTGTTTCATTGAGTCAGGATCCACTAGGAGGACCAGTTATCGAAAATGAAGCTGCCACTGCCATGATTGAAGTGGAAAGAGCCATGGCACATGCTCAGGAGGATGCGGTTAACTTAGAAGACTTGGAAAGACAACTCAACGTTGAGCAGAGGAAAATATATGACGAAGTTACCAACCAAATTGATCATGGATTAAGTCATGAGAAGAAAGAGTGCTCATGTACGTCGTTGAAGCCTGTCCGACTGTACGTGAGTGGAGAAGCGGGAACTGGAAAAAGTTTCCTCATTAAAGCAATTTCATGTTATTTGCAGAAAAGGACTGAGTCATCGCTGTCTTGTGTTGTCACCGCTCCAACTGGACTGGCAGCACATAACATTAAAGGTATTACTTTGCATCGTCTACTGATGCTGCCAGTGGAGCATGATAACAAATTACAATACCACAAGTTATCTGGAGATGCTTGTTGTGAAGTTTCAAGAGTCTTGAAGGAAATGAAACTTCTTATCATTGACGAAGTAAGAATGGTTTCCAATGTCATGCTTGCCTTTGTGCATTTGAGAATGCAAGAAGTTCTCAAAACAAAGTATGATGTGTTATTTGGTGTGCAAACACATCATTGTTTTCGGTGATCTTCTGCAGCTGACACCAGTGAAAGGACAACCTGTGTTCAAAATGCTCACGCATGAAGATACCAGGAAGTGCCTAGGGAGCATTGGCAACGTTAATATATGGTTAAACTTCAATTATGCTGAACTGCGTGAAAATATGCGTCAGGCGAAGGATGAAGATTACAAGAATATTCTACAAGATGTTAGAATCGGAAAAGTGACAGAGCATGGGAAAGAAGCTTTACATGCACGATTACTGTCAAATTTGTATCCAGAACAAGACGTTGTGCCTGAGAATATTTTTCAGAAAATTACTGAGAAGAAATCTGGAATATGTTTGATGCCAACTCTTGCAGAATGTGCCATCTTCAACAACAAAATGTTGTATTTAGAAAACCAAGAGATTGTGAAACTGGAAGCTATTGACAGAGTAGAGAATATGGGATCAACAATTATTTTGTCTGAGAATTTGAAATCAAAATTGGATTCATTAGAGAAGACTATATCTAAAACTGCAGGTTTTGAAAAGACTCTGAATGTGTGCTTAAATTGCCGTATAATTTTAAGAAGGAATTTACATGTTGAAAGAGGTCTGGTAAATGGATCAATGGGTAATGTTGTTGATTTTGTGAAATACAGAAATAGAGATGGAATAGAATTTTTAAAAATTAAATTTGATGGCATTGAGGAAGTACAGCTAATTGGTCGTTGCTCTGCTAGGTTTTTGCTTGTAAAAGACTTATATGTTCGTCGTAAGCAGTTTCCTGTTTGCTTGGCATATGCGGTGACAATCCATAAATCGCAAGGTTTAAGTGTAGACAGTGCATTGGTGAATATTGGCAGTTCTGTGTTCAAGGAGGGTATGGCATATGTGGCATTGTCACGAGTTAGAACTTTATCGGGATTGTACTTGATTGAGTGTGATGTCACAAACATTTGTGTGGATCTAGATTGTGTTAAGGAATACAATAGGTTAAGAAGAGAGTATGCGCCACATTTGCCTCAATATCCTTTGTTTGAGAAACGTGTGGTAGGCCGGAAACGAAGAAATGTGACCAATAGTAGGGAGGTTGTAGCAAAAAGACGAAAAGTCGATGAACCAGAAATTATGAGCAGAAAGAAAAAGGATTTTGTTGAAGATGTTGTTGGTTTTCAATTTGAAAACAGTTCTGGTGTCAACTGCTATGCTAATGTAGTGGTTAATGTTTTGTTTTCTCTAGAAAATGTAAAAGAAGAGATTGTGGTCAATTCGGATCAAATATTGTGCAGTTTGTTGAATTCTGTGTTAGAGAAATGTAGCACTGATAGAACAAAAATAGAAAGTGTGTCTGAAATTCGAAATCTGTTAGACAGATGTTCAGGTCAAACACAATTCTCTCAAAATATTCAGCAAGATTGTCAGGAGTTTTAAATGTATATGCTTGATGTATTGCATGATGAAGGTGTAGATGTAGATCACCTGTTTGGGCTTTCTTATCAATGGCAGCATGACTGCGAGGACTGTAGGGTATCAAGTACTACTAGTGTAGACTCGGAAAAATTTATATATTTAACTTTGCCAGACAGTAAATCAGTGTCCTTTAATAAGCTAGTAAAAGCAGCTGATCACAACATGGAGTGTAGCCAATGTAAGTCTGAAATGTTGTCAACATTATTTATACGAACATATGGCCAGTATGTCATTTTAATGTTCCAACGATGTAGGCCTGATGGAACAAAATTGACAACTTTAATTAAAAATGTTGTGGCTTCGCAGTTGTCAATATCAGGAAGGACTTTTGTAACTGCAGCAATTATATATCATGACGGTCCTTCAACAACATCAGGACATTACACAGCTTATTTAAAGTCTAGAAACGGCTGGTCATTCTGCAATGATTCTGTTTTAACTTTTAAAAAAAATTGCCTTTTGACCTTAAAAATTCTTACCTGGTGTTTTTAAAACCAAAATTTTAGGGAAGGAATCTCGGGATTTGCACTGAGGAATTTCAAGAGGTTCTAATGGCTCCTACACTATTTGGCCTTGAGGATAAGTGTAGTACAGAGTCAAAAGTTATTTTTGAGTTTTAAATAGTTCCTGGAAAAAAAGAAGGTTTTCTTACAGAAAGTGGTGGGCACGGATTAGTTAAAGGACAACAGAGTATTTCCCAAAGCAAACGGTGTTCTTACCATAACACATAACGTCATGGAAAAATAACTGCACTTTGAATGAGTTCAGAAAAACTGTTTCTTTTTATAAGCTAATTCAAGCAGCCAATCAAAACATGGAGTAGAGGTAATGTAAGTCTGCAATGCTGTCTAGATTATTTGACCAAACTTTTGGTTATAATGTCATTTTAAAATTCCAACTATAAAAACCTAATGAAAGTAAGTCTTCAACTTTAATTACAAATGTTGTGGCTACACAGTCGTTGATTTTAGGAAGAACATTTGTAACTGCAGCTATTATATGACATGATGGTCCTTTGACAAGATCCGCTTATTACACAGCTTATTGAAAATGTAAAAAAAGCTGCTGTTTCGGAAATGATTCCCATTTGACTACGATACAATGTTGCCTTTTTACTTAAAAATATTCTTACTTTCTGTTTTCAGAAAAGAGAATTTAGGGTAGGTAACTGGCCTATAATGATTCTAGGGGTTGATATAATTTTATCTACTGTTTTAAATTGCTTTGTGATTAAAAGTGATGTAGAGAATTAAATAATTGTAGTAGTCATAGAGGTAGTGTAAGTCTGCTTCATAGTAAGCAGTATCAGTGTCATAGGAAATGTGGAACATGAGTGAGCAAGAAGGGTGAGATATTACTAGTACAGGATTGTGAAAGTGATCTTGAACGTTTTCTTTCTGAAAGTTGCGGTAATACAAAATGACGGGATTTGCTTAGAAGAATTCCAAGAGTTATAAATGGCTCTTACACGATTTGGCCTTGTGGAAAAGTGCGGTAGAGAGCGAGAAGTCATTTATTGTATGTAACATATTTGTCAAAACGATGGAGCTTTTCTTTCAGAAAGTGGCGGGCTGAAAATAATAACAGCACAACAGAGTGTAAGCTGTTCATAGGATATCCTTCGACATCATGGAAAGTAAGTTACTTTTCAGGAGTTCTGATTTCTGATTGGTTATGTTATATGGGTTTTTTAAACACAATCATTTTGATTGTGTTTTTTTCCCCGATGTTATATGACGAATACCTTCAAGTCACTGTTTTAGTGAAATTTGATACATTCTGAGAACAGCAAAAATAAACCATTTAACATGTATAATTAATTCTGTACTTTTTGTATTTATGATATACATTTAGAACTGTGTAGTAGGCATGGAGAAGCTGAGGCTTCTGTAAGTGTCAAAGTTGTTGCATACAGTGCTCACATTCTACGTAGTCTTTCATATGATAGACTACATCTGCACAATGAGATACCTAAGCAAAGGAAACACAGGTGATGTGATTGTGGAATGAGCAAAAAAATTGCACGTTTTTCAATTACATTACCTGTGTTTCCTAACATTACACATCACATTGTGTAGATGAGGTTTAGGCCTGTTCCAGGAGACAGAGGAGGTCTGACATTTGTTCAAGAGTGCAGTGGACATGACTCACTTCGTTGGTAGGCCTGCACATGTATTATCTCCTCTGTACTCTTCAACAAGCCTAAATTTCAACTGCAACCCTGAGTAGGACTCACCTGAAACAAATCTGTGGATAGGCCACACCTTATCAGCATCTAGAAACAATCATTTAAAATGTTAAGGGCAGATTTATGATGGCCGTGCGCCTCTTTTGCGCCGCTGTTCCGTCACTTTTGTGACGCAGCAGCAGTGTAAAAGATGCACCATGTTGCAATATAGGCCTCAGTTCATCTCCAGCAAGATACCGTCAGTTTAAAATGTATATAATTAGGACTGTGTAGGGGGCATGCAGAAGCTGAGGCTTCAGTAAGTGTCAAAGTTGTTGCATGCAGTGCTGCACTTCTGCGTACTCTTTCATATGCTGGACTACATCTGCACAATGAGATACCTAAGCAAAGGAAACACAAGTGATGTGATTGTGAAATGAGCAAAAGAAATAGCACTTTTTCAATTACATCACCTGTGTTTCCTAATATTACGAATCACATTGTGCAGATCAAGTTTAGGCCTGTCCAGGGAAACAGAGGAGGTCTGGCCTTTGTTCAAGAGTGAAGTGGACATGACTCACTTCATTGGTAGGCATGGACATGTATTATCTCCTCTGTACTCTTCAACAAGTCTAAATTTCATCTGCAACCCTGTGTAGGCCTCACCTCAAACAAACCCCTGGATAGGCCACACCTTATCGGCATCCTGAATCAATCATTTAAAATGTTAGGGGCAGATTTATGATGGCCATGCGCCTCTTTTGCGCCGCTGTTGCATCACTTATGTGATGCAGCAGTGATGCAAAAGATGCACCATGTTACAAGATAGGCCTCACTTCATCTGCAACAAGATACTGTTAGTTTAAAATGTATATATTTAGGACTGTGTAGGGGGCATGGAGAAGCAGAGGCTTCTGTAAGTGTCAAAGTTGTTGAAAAACTGTTTGTCCTTCAATCTTTTCCCTTGTATTTTCTGATTTTTAAATACATGTTTTAATATTTTTCAAATTTTTGTTCTTTCTTTCACAGATTGAAAGTATAAAAATAACAAGTGACTAAGTTAACGACAATTATAAGGTAAATGTTTTGTACTCTTTTCGTTACATTTCTATCACATTTAACTTCTTTTAGTTCAACTACTTCATTTCTTTAACCCTCAGTTTCCTGCCTTTGCTATTTCCCTCATTCCTTTCTCTATTAATTACTTACTCTACACCTTCTACTCCTTTTCTCAGTCCCTCTGTTCTCATAGTTCCTCACTCCTGTTCTATTACTCTCACTGTCTCTGACTGATCACTCTTTCACTACTTGTTCATTATGCTTTCTCCCTGTAGTTCAAGCACACTAAGGGGCTTCACTTCTTCTTCTTTTCTGCTTTCTGTTTTTTCTCTCTGTTATTCCACATGTTTTAACCTTAGTCACTATCATACATCTTGTTTTATTCCTATTTAGTTTTGCTCACTGTTTTCTTAACACTTTCCCTCAGGATTGTTCTTTTAGTCCGGTTCTATCCCTACCTCTCATTCCACATCCTTTACTATTTTTCTTCTTATTTTGCTCTCCTTCTCTTGTTTTTTTTTTTGTTTCTTTTTTTATTGCGCTAACGGGACGCTCTCCGGTGCGTGCACCGGGAAGCGCACCAATGAGAAAAATGAAGTCAAGAGTGCTTAAAATTTTAGTAATTTTTTAAAAATAGGAGGTAGTTCTGAAAATAACATTTTTTATGTTTTTGTTGTTTTATATATATATATTTTTTTCTGAACATTTTTTGTTTTTTTTGTATTTTTTGAACAATTGTATGTTTTTTGGGGGGTTTTTGGGGGGAAACAACGAAAAACAGCCATTATAAAGGGCTCAACAAAAAACAAGAAACAAAAAACTGGGAATTAACAGTGGCTCGAGAGGAGAAAAAATAAAAAAAACTACTGCTTTCTTCTCTTGCTGCAGTTGTGGTTGTCGATGGAAGCATTAATAAGGTGAATGCTTAGTTCCCCATAGCAGAGGGTCTTTCCGCAAAAAATGCAGACCATTTTTATTACACCAAATTTTTCTTGTATATTTGGTACTGTTTCGCGCCCTTCTGGTGCTGCAAATGAAGATTCACCTGATGAGGTGCTGGCCTGATGGTCTCTTTTTTTCTGAGCCAGATCCCGTACCTCAGCTTGTGCCAGATTGTTAGGGTGCCACCTCTGTATGTGGCGGATCATTGTGTAGTTCCCAAATGAATAGTTTTTATTTGGGTTGCCCCTGGACATGACCTCTTTGCAAATTAAGCATGTCACCTTCGGGGCATTCACTTTTTTTTGCCCAGCAGGAATGGAAAAATACTGCCATATATAATGAACTTTGACATGGCTTTGTCTTGGTTCTTCAGGCAAGTATGTTATGGTTTGTTGGTCCTCATCATCTTCTTCCTCCTCTTCTTCAACTCCTGGAACGATCTGGGGTGGTGGACCTTCCTTTCTGGGTGGTGGTGGTGGTGGCGGGGGTGCACTAGCTGCAGCTACTACTGAAGCCATGTCTCACAGATAGCTCTTGCTTTCTCAAAGAAAAAAGTAACAATGAGGAAAAGATGAGGGGGCTTTCATCATTTGTAGAAAAAAAAAGTTGAGAACCAATGAAAAGTGTTATTTTCAGGTCACATGTCCCGACGCGCTTACGCGCCGCGCCCCGGCGCGCTTACGTTGCGCGCTCCGGGTCGCGCCACGGAGCGCTTCTGGGTACGTTTACGGAGCACGCCGAAGAAACGCATCACGCGGTTACGCGATGCGTCACGTTTATGCGGCGCATCACGCGACTACGCGAAACGTCATGATGTTGTTTTCGTTCGCGGGTAAAGCGCTCACGGGACGCTCACCCGTACGTTCACCGGTACGTGCCCCGGGAGCGCCCCGGGGCGCGTACCGGGGCACATAATATAAAAAAAATATTTACACATTTTAAAATTTGTAATAAAAATTATTACTTTCATACATATAGATATTTGCTATTAAAAAACCTATGAAATTCACTGAAAAAACCATAGGTTATAGACCATATATAGTTGGGAATTAGCATTTACAAAACCTTGAAAATTCACTGAAAAAACCATAGGTTATAGACCATATATAGTTAGGAATTAGCATTTACAAAACCTTATTTTACTCACACAAAACCATTGAAATTCCATATATAGTTAGTTGCACTAACTATATATCGCGCACCCGCAATCCACTGCTGATCATGTCACATATTACATCATTCATGACATGGTCAGTGACATCACTGATGACATCACTGATGACATCTCAAATGACATCACTGATGACATCACTGATGACATCTCAAATGACATCACTGATGACATCACTGATGACATCTCATTTGACATTACTGATCACATCACTGATGACATCATTCATGTGATAATACGATGAACCTCTTCAGACTCTAATATAACCTTAGATAAACTCAGTGTAAACAGACACTCACAGACTGTCACTCATCCATGGAGTTACTCACACACCTACTCAGTCATGCAAAGAATCAATCACACCTCCATTTTCTCAACTATACAGTTATACACACCTTACTTATTCAAACATATAGTAACACATATTTACTCTCTTATAAAATCCCTGATACAAGTTCACAATGATCCATACAGCCACTCACACATTCACTAGCTCTTATGCACAGTTATTTATATATGTCAACTCTCACATGTACTGTGTTTTACATATGTACTTACTTTGACATGTAGCACTGAGATATCCATTCACTCACCAATACACTCATGCACACAGTCAACCGCCCATACAGCTGTTTCCACATGCACTTTTGAACCCATACATCTAGTGAATCAACTGCTCACACATCTATGCACAGAGCCATACACCTCCCAGCCACCCACACACACACTCAGTCTCCCATACAAATACTTGAGCAATCAATCAATAACCCATATAGTTACTCATATAGCTACTGATCAACACATGCAGCAGTTTACAGAACAACAGACATAATGATGCACAAATTAAGACACTTTAGTCACTTACCCATGCACTCAGTGAGACACATTTAATCACTCACTCATACAGTCAGTCATGCACATACTAAATCCTTCATCCAGACACTTATACATCCACTCATTCTTCAATATGTAAGACATATTTTAACTTTACAGAAATACACAGTCACTGGATGTTGTCATCAGAGATGTCATCAGTGATGTCATCAGTGATGTCACTGACCATGTCATGAATGATGTAATATGTGACATGATCAGCAGTGGATTGCGGGTGCGCGATATATAGTTAGTGCAACTAACTATATATGGAATTTCAATGGTTTTGTGTGAGTAAAATAAGGTTTTGTAAATGCTAATTCCTAACTATATATGGCCTATAACCTATGTTTTTTTCAGTGAATTTTCAAGGTTTTGTAAATGCTAATTCCTAACTATATATGGTCTATAACCTATGGTTTTTTCAGTGAATATATATATGCTCAAGAACGCCATCCATCACGCTCCTTCACCACCACGGTAGCAAAATAACGTCAGAGCGAAACCGCAAATAAGTGCAAATCTTTCAGTGCTTTATTCGTGCTCTAAATTCCAGCCAGCAACTGTCATGACGCGTTTGAAGAAAAACATTAATACAATTGGAGTAGAAAAAGTGGAAGAGGAACCTCTGGTTATCTTAGTTAATGGGGTTCCGACAAAGAGTAAGAAAATATGGCAAGATTTAGTGGATGTTAGGAACGTCAAAAAGGCAACATTGTATTTGAAAAAAAGCAATAAGTACTATAAGAATGTATATGTTGCAGAAGAGGAAGTAAGTGAAGAAGAGGATAGCGATTTGTGTGCTGGTCAAATTGAGAAAGTAGAACCCTCTAAAAGTGAAGAAATATATGAACATTATAGTGTTCATCCTTTGCATTCCAAGGAAGTCATGGGGAATGCTACTGAGTTGTTTCAAATGAAACAAGCTAAAGGGAGTCCCATTAGTGTTTGGGAGGAAAGTTTGGAAGCTCGGTGTTTCCCACAGCTATTTCCAACAGGTCAAGGAGGAAGATATGATGAGCGACCTCATCAAATTCCTGCTTCTGAATACCGGACTTTACGATTGTATGCAGAAGATCCTAGGTTTCGACAATGCATTCCGTATTTGTTTCATCTCCTGTTTGAAAGCGATCTGTCTGGACTGTCATATGCAGTGAACCACATCTTGAAAAGTGGTATACAGATGCAAAACATCTCGGCAAGTGACTTTATGGATAAAGTCAATGTGCAAGACAGTATTTTGGATTCTCACCTGATTAATCTCATGGCGTGTCAGAGTGGTACTAATGAGTACTGGTACCGTCGTCATGGTGATTTAAAATGTATGCTGAGGAACTTAGGAACTCCCACATGGTTCCTCACTCTCAGCTGTGCCGAGTATGGCTGGGAAGACTTACTTGAATTTCTACGAGAGGCAAATGGAAACATTGAAAATATCGAATTCAAGACACCCGGAGAACTGTGCTCTTTGGATCCAGTGAATGTATGCAGGTACTTCAATCATAGATTTGAAGCTATGATGTCTTTCATCATGAACAAGAAAAATCCACCTCTTGGAGAGGTGTTGGATTTCTTCTGGAGAAAGGAGTACCAAGCAAGAGGTGCTCCTCATATACATATGCTGCTGTGGATCAAGGATGCACCTAAATTTGGAACAGATCCAGAAGACTTAGTGATGAGTTTCATAGAACAGTATTCTACATGTGCTGTTCCAAACGCAAGGGAAGACAAAAGCCTAAGAGAACAAGTTTTACGTTTCCAAAGCCATCGTTGTGGAAAGTACTGTCGTCGTAAATTCAGAAACAAGGACAAGTTGTAGACCAAATGTCGTTTCGCCTTTCCACGACCGGTGATTTCTAAAGGAAGAGTGAACAGTTTGATGTCTTCGCTGCGACATAATGTGATGAAGAAATCACCTAAAAACACATACAATTTGAAAAGGAACGAAGAGTCCAAGTACATCAACGACTACAACCCAGTGATTTTGTCCATGTGGAATGCTAACATGGATATACAGTTTGTGGCTGATATCTGTATGGCTGTGGCTCGGTATGTGACATCTTACATCACCAAAAAAGAAAAGACAGAATTGAAGGATATGTGGGAGGACATTTCCCATGAAAAGAGCCTCAGTAAGAAGTTGTTCAGTTTCAGTCTGAAGATGTTGTCACATCGAGAAATCGGAGCTTACGAATGTTCTGACCGGTTGTCTTCAGCAAGTCTCTATGCCAAATCCAGGAGTATCGTTTGGGCGAGTCTTGGTCTTGCTGCAACGCGTAATCGAGTTCTGAAACCTGTGCGGGAAATTGAGTATTTGGCGGAAAAGGAGCCAAACAGTACCGATATTTTGAAGACCAACATGTTGGATACATATTATCCAAATAGAAGCAGTCACCTCGAGAATGTTTGTCTGTATGATGTTCTACAAAATTACATATTCAAGAGGAACATCAAAGAAGATATTGATAAAGGAGTGTATGCTGTAATTGGAAGTGAGGGATGTCTGGTCAAGCAAAGAAAATGCCACTTGGTAAACCATCGAAAATTGAGTGGCGAATCTCCTGAAAAAAAAGAGTTTTTCTATTTAGCACTTTTGCAACTTTTCAAGCCTTGGCGTGCAGAAGAGGAACTGCTTGGAGATTTCCTCTGTTACGAAGACTCTTTCAATGCCGCCAAGGAGACAATAGAATGTCCTGTTTTCCCCAAATATCTGGAAATGTTGAATGCGGAAATCGAGCAGGAAGCAACGATTGCAGCCGAGATTGCTAGAGACAGTTCTCAGGACAGTCAGAGTTCTGTTTCATTGAGTCAGGATCCACTAGGAGGACCAGTTATCGAAAATGAAGCTGCCACTGCCATGATTGAAGTGTAAAGAGCCATGGTACATGCTCAGGAGGATGCGGTTAACTCAGAAGACTTGGAAAGACAACTCAACGTTGAGCAGAGGAAAATATATGACGAAGTTACCAACCAAATTGATCATGGATTAAGTCATGAGAAGAAAGAGTGCTCATGTACGTCGTTGAAGCCTGTCCAACTGTACGTGAGTGGAGAAGCGGGAACTGGAAAAAGTTTCCTCATTAAAGCAATTTCATGTTATTTGCAGAAAAGGACTGAGTCATCGCTGTCTTGTGTTGTCACCGCTCCAACTGGACTGGCAGCACATAACATTAAAGGTATTACTTTGCATCGTCTACTGATGCTGCCAGTGGAGCATGATAACAAATTACAATACCACAAGTTATCTGGAGATGCTTGTTGTGAAGTTTCAAGAGTCTTGAAGAAAATGAAACTTCTTATCATTGACGAAGTAAGCATGGTTTCCAATGTCATGCTTGCCTTTGTGCATTTGAGAATGCAAGAAGTTCTCAAAACAGAGTATGACGTGTTATTTGGTGGCAAACACATCATTGTTTTCGGTGATCTTCTGCAGCTGACACCAGTGAAAGGACAACCTGTGTTCAAAATGCTCACGCATGAAGATACCAGGAAGTGCCTAGGGAGCATTGGCAACGTTAATATATGGTTAAACTTCAATTATGCTGAACTGCGTGAAAATATGCGTCAGGCGAAGGATGAAGATTACAAGAATATTCTACAAGATGTTAGAATCGGAAAAGTGACAGAGCATGGGAAAGAAGCTTTACATGCACGATTACTGTCAAATTTGTATCCAGAACAAGACGTTGTGCCTGAGAATATTTTTCAGAAAATTACTGAGAAGAAATCTGGAATATGTTTGATGCCAACTCTTGCAGAATGTGCCATCTTCAACAACAAAATGTTGTATTTAGAAAACCAAGAGATTGTGAAACTGGAAGCTATTGACAGAGTAGAGAATATGGGATCAACAATTATTTTGTCTGAGAATTTGAAATCAAAATTGGATTCATTAGAGAAGACTATATCTAAAACTGCAGGTTTTGAAAAGACTCTGAATGTGTGCTTAAATTGCCGTATAATTTTAAGAAGGAATTTACATGTTGAAAGAGGTCTGGTAAATGGATCAATGGGTAATGTTGTTGATTTTGTGAAATACAGAAATAGAGATGGAATTGAATTTTTAAAAATTAAATTTGATGGCATTGAGGAAGTACAGCTAATTGGTCGTTGCTCTGCTAGGTTTTTGCTTGTAAAAGACTTATATGTTCGCCGTAAGCAGTTTCCTGTTTGCTTTGCATATGCGGTGACAATCCATAAATCGCAAGGTTTAAGTGTAGACAGTGCATTGGTGAATATTGGCAGTTCTGTGTTCAAGGAGGGTATGGCATATGTGGCATTGTCACGAGTTAGAACTGTTTGTACTTGATTGAGTGTGATGTCACAAACATTTGTGCGGATCTAGATTGTGTTAAGGAATACAATAGGTTAAGAAGAGAGTATGCGCCACATTTGCCTCAATATCCTTTGTTTGAGAAACGTGTGGTAGGCCGGAAACGAAGAAATGTGACCAATAGTAGGGAGGTTGTAGCAAAAAGATGAAAAGTCGATGAACCAGAAATTATAAACAGAAAGAAAAAGGATTTTGTTGATGATGTTGTTGGTTTTCAATTTGAAAACAGTTCTGGTGTCAACTGCTATGCTAATGTAGTGGTTAATGTTTTGTTTTCTCTAGAAAATGTAAAAGAAGAGATTGTGGTCAATTCGGATCAAAGATTGTGCAGTTTGTTGAATTCTGTGTTAGAGAAATGTAGCACTGATAGAACAAAAATAGAAAGTGTGTCTGAAATTCGAAATCTGTTAGACAGATGTTCAGGTCAAACACAATTCTCTCAAAATATTCAGCAAGATTGTCAGGAGTTTTTAATGTATATGCTTGATGTATTGCATGATGAAGGTGTAGATGTAGATCACCTGTTTGGGCTTTCTTATCAATGGCAGCATGACTGCGAGAACTGTAGGGTATCAAGTACTACTAGTGTAGACTCGGAAAAATTTATATATTTAACTTTGCCAGACAGTAAATCAGTGTCCTTTAATAAGCTAGTAAAAGCAGCTGATCACAACATGGAGTGTAGCCAATGTAAGTCTGAAATGTTGTCAACATTATTTATACGAACATATGGCTAGTATGTCATTTTAATGTTCCAACGATGTAGGCCTGATGGAACAAAATTGACAACTTTAAATACAAATTTTGTGGCTTCGCAGTTGTCAATATCAGGAAGGACTTTTGTAACTGCAGCAATTATATATCATGACGGTCCTTCAACAACATCAGGACATTACACAGCTTATTTAAAGTCTAGAAACGGCTGGTCATTCTGCAATGATTCTGTTTTAACTTTAAAAAAAAATTGCCTTTTGACCTTAAAAATTCTTACCTGGTGTTTTTAAAACCAAAATTTTAGGGAAGGAATCTCGGGATTTGCACTGAGGAATTTCAAGAGGTTCTAATGGCTCCTACACTATTTGGCCTTGAGGATAAGTGTAGTACAGAGTCAAAAGTTATTTTTGAGTTTTAAATAGTTCCTGGAAAAAAAGAAGGTTTTCTTACAGAAAGTGGTGGGCACGGATTAGTTAAAGGACAACAGAGTATTTCCCAAAGCAAACGGTGTTCTTACCATAACACTTAACATCATGGAAAAATAACTGCACTTTGAATGAGTTCAGAAAAACTGTTTCTTTTTATAAGCTAATTCAAGCAGCCAATCAAAACATGGAGTAGAGGTAATGTAAGTCTGCAATGCTGTCTAGATTATTTGACCAAACTTTTGGTTATAATGTCATTTTAAAATTCCAACTATAAAAACCTGATGAAAGTAAGTCTTCAACTTTAATTACAAATGTTGTGGCTACACAGTCGATGATTTTAGGAAGAACATTTGTAACTGCAGCTATTATATGACATGATGGTCCTTTGACAAGATCCGCTTATTACACAGCTTATTGAAAATGTAAAAAAAGCTGCTGTTTCGGAAATGATTCCCATTTGACTACGATACAATGTTGCCTTTTTACTTAAAAATATTCTTACTTTCTGTTTTCAGAAAAGAGAATTTAGGGTAGGTAACTGGCCTATAATGATTCTAGGGGTTGATATAATTTTATCTACTGTTTTAAATTGCTTTGTGATTAAAAGTGATGTAGAGAATTAAATAATTGTAGTAGTCATAGAGGTAGTGTAAGTCTGCTTCTTGTAAGCAGTATCAGTGTCATAGGAAATATGGAACATGAGTGAGCAAGAAGGGTGAGATATTACTAGTACAGGATTGTGAAAGTGATCTTGAACGTTTTCTTTCTGAAAGTTGCGGAAATACAAAATGACGGGATTTGCTTAGAAGAATTCCAAGAGTTATAAATGGCTTTTACACGATTTGGCCTTGTGGAAAAGTGCGGTAGAGAGCGAGAAGTCATTTATTGTATGTAACATATTTGTCAAAACGATGGAGCTTTTCTTTCAGAAAGTGGCGGGCTGAAAATAATAACAGCACAACAGAGTGTAAGCTGTTCATAGGATATCCTTCGACATCATGGAAAGTAAGTTACTTTTCAGGAGTTCTGATTTCTGATTGGTTATGTTATATGGGTTTTTTAAACACAATCATTTTGATTGTGTTTTTTTCCCCCGCTGTTATATGATGAATACCTTCAAGTCACTGTTTTTTGTGAAATTTGATACATTCTGAGAACAGCAAAAATAAACCATTTAACATGTATAATTAATTATGTACTTTTTGTATTTATGATATACATTTAGAACTGTGTAGTAGGCATGGAGAAGCTGAGGCTTCTGTAAGTGTCAAAGTTGTTGCATACAGTGCTCACATTCTACGTAGTCTTTCATATGATAGACTACATCTGCACAATGAGACACCTAAGCAAAGGAAACACAGGTGATGTGATTGTGGAATGAGCAAAAAAAATTGCACGTTTTTCAATTACATTACCTGTGTTTCCTAACATTACACATCACATTGTGTAAATGAGGTTTAGGCCTGTTCCAGGAGACAGAGGAGGTCTGACATTTGTTCAAGAGTGCAGTGGACATGACTCACTTCGTTGGTAGGCCTGCACATGTATTATCACCTCTGTACTCTTCAACAAGCCTAAATTTCATCTGCAGCCCTGAGTAGGACTCACCTGAAACAAATCTGTGGATAGGCCACACCTTATCAGCATCTAGAAACAATCATTTAAAATGTTAAGGGCAGATTTATGATGGCCGTGCGCCTCTTTTGCGCCGCTGTTCCGTCACTTTTGTGACGCAGCAGCAGTGTAAAAGATGCACCATGTTGCAAGATAGGCCTCAGTTCATCTCCAGCAAGATACCGTCAGTTTAAAATGTATATAATTAGGACTGTGTAGGGGTCATGCAGAAGCTGAGGCTTCAGTAAGTGTCAAAGTTGTTGCATGCAGTGCTGCATCTCTGCGTACTCTTTCATATGCTGGACTACATCTGCACAATGAGATACCTAAGCAAAGGAAACACAAGTGATGTGATTGTGAAATGAGCAAAAGAAATTGCACTTTTTCAATTACATCACCTGTGTTTCCTAATATTACGAATCACATTGTGCAGATCAAGTTTAGGCCTGTCCAGGGAAACAGAGGAGGTCTGGCCTTTGTTCAAGAGTGAAGTGGACATGACTCACTTCATTGGTAGGCATGGACATGTATTATCTCCTCTGTACTCTTCAACAAGTCTAAATTTCATCTGCAACCCTGTGTAGGCCTCACCTCAAACAAACCCCTGGATAGGCCACACCTTATCGGCATCCTGAATCAATCATTTAAAATGTTAGGGGCAGATTTATGATGGCCATGCGCCTCTTTTGCGCCGCTGTTGCATCACTTATGTGATGCAGCAGTGATGCAAAAGATGCTCCATGTTACAAGATAGGCCTCACTTCATCTGCAACAAGATACTGTTAGTTTAAAATGTATATATTTAGGACTGTGTAGGGGGCATGGAGAAGCAGAGGCTTCTGTAAGTGTCAAAGTTGTTGAAAAACTGTTTGTCCTTCAATCTTTTCCCTTGTCTTTTCTAATTTTTTAAATACATGTTTTAATATTTTTCAAATTTTTGTTCTTTCTTTCACAGATTGAAAGTATAAAAATAACAAGTGACTAAGTTAACTACAATTATAAGGTAAATGTTTTGTACTCTTTTCGTTACATTTCTATCACATTTAACTTCTATTAGTTCCACTACTTCATTTCTTTAACCCTCAGTTTCCTGCCTTTGCTATTTCCCTCATTCCTTTCTCTATTAATTACTTACTCTACACCTTCTACTCCTTTTCTCAGTCCCTCTGTTCTCATAGTTCCTCACTCCTGTTCTATTACTCTCACTGTCTCTGACTGATCACTCTTTCACTACTTGTTCATTATGCTTTCTCCCTGTAGTTCAAGCACACTAAGGGGCATATTATCAACACAGGCAATACAAATATCGCTGCTTTTATTGGCATAAAACTGCTGCAAAAGCGGCTTTAGCGGCAGTTTTCTGCCGATAAAAGCAGCGGAAAATGTTATCGTCTGTGTTGATAATATGCCCCTATGTTATTTACATTTCTTTGCTGTTTCAATCATTCCTTTTCTGTCACTTCTTCTTTTCTGCTTTCTGTTTTTTCTCTCTGTTATTCCACATGTTTTAACCTTAGTCACTATCATACATCTTGTTTTATTCCTATTTAGTTTTGCTCACTGTTTTCTTAACACTTTCCCTCAGGATTGTTCTTTTAGTCCGGTTCTATCCCTACCTCTCATTCCACATCCTTTACTATTTTTCTTCTTATTTTGCTCTCCTTCTCTTGTTTTTTTTTTGTTTCTTTTTTTATTGCGCTAACGGGGCGCTCTCCGGTGCGCGCACCGGGAAGCGCACCAATGAGAAAAATGAAGTCAAGAGTGCTTAAAATTTTAGTAATTTTTTAAAAATGGGAGGTAGTTCTGAAAAGAACTTTTTTTATGTTTTTGTTGTTTTATATATTTTTTTGATTTTTCTGAACATTTTTTGTTTTTTTTGTTTTTTTTTAACAATTGCATGTTTTTTTGGGGGTTTTGGGGGGGAAACAACGAAAAACAGCCATTATAAAGGGCTCAACAAAAAACAAGAAACAAAAAACTGGGAATTAACAGTGGCTCGAGAGGAGAAAAAATTAAAAAAAACTACAGCTTTCTTCTCTTGCTGCAGTTGTGGTAGTCGATGGAAGCATTAATAAGGTGAATGCTTAGTTCCCCATAGCAGAGGGTCTTTCAGCAAAAAATGCAGACCATTTTTATTACACCAAATTTTTCTTGTATATTTGGTACTGTTTCGCGCCCTTCTGGTGCTGCAAATGAAGATTCACCTGATGAGGTGCTGGCCTGATGGTCTCTTTTTTTCTGAGCCAGATCCCGTACCTCAGCTTGTGCCAGATTGTTAGGGTGCCACCTCTGCATGTGGCGGATCATTGTGTAGTTCCCAAATGAATATTTTTTATTTGGGTTGCCCCTGGACATGACCTCTTTGCAAATTAAGCATGTCACCTTCGGGGCATTCCCTTTTTTTTGCCCAGCAGGAATGGAAAAATACTGCCATATATAATGAACTTTGACATGGCTTTGTCTTGGTTCTTCAGGCAAGTATGTTATGGTTTGTTGGTCCTCATCATCTTCTTCCTCCTCTTCTTCAACTCCTGGAAGGATCTGGGGTGGTGGACCTTCCTTTCTGGGTGGTGGTGGTGGTGGTGGGGGTGCACTAGCTGCAGCTACTACTGAAGCCATGTCTCACAGATAGCTCTTGCTTTCTCAAAGAAAAAAGTAAGAATGAGGAAAAGAGGAGGGGGCTTTCATCACTTGTAGAAAAAAAAAGTTGAGAACCAATGAAAAGTGTTATTTTGAGGTCACATGTCCCGACACGCTTACGCTACGCGCCCCGGCGCGCTTACGTTGCGCGCTCCGGGTCGCGCCATGGAGCGCTTCTGGGTACGTTTACGGAGCACGCCGAAGAAACGCATCACGCGGTTACGCGATGCGTCACGTTTATGCGGCGCATCACGCGACTACGCGAAACGTCATGATGTTGTTTTCGTTCGCGGGTAAAGCGCTCACGGGACGCTCACCCGTACGTTCACCGGTACGTGCCCCGGGAGCGCCCCTGGGCGCGTACCGGGGCACATAATATAAAAAAAATATTTACACATTTTAAAATTTGTAATAAATATTATTACTTTCATATATATAGATATTTGCTATTAAAAAACCTATGAAATTCACTGAAAAAACCATAGGTTATAGACCATATATAGTTAGGAATTAGCATTTACAAAACCTTGAAAATTCACTGAAAAAACCATAGGTTATAGACCATATATAGTTAGGAATTAGCATTTCCAAAACCTTATTTTACTCACACAAAACCATTGAAATTCCATATATAGTTAGTTGCACTAACTATATATCGCGCACCCGCAATCCACTGCTGATCATGTCACATATTACATCATTCATGACATGGTCAGTGACATCACTGATGACATCACTGATGACATCTCAAATGACATCACTGATGACATCACTGATGACATCTCAAATGACATCACTGATGACATCACTGATGACATCTCAATTGACATTACTGATCACATCACTGATGACATCATTCATGTGATAATACGATGAACCTCTTCAGACTCTAATATAACCTTAGATAAACTCAGTGTAAACAGACACTCACAGACTGTCACTCATCCATGGAGTTACTCACACACCTACTCAGTCATGCAAAGAATCAATCACACCTCCATTTTCTCAACTATACAGTTATACACACCTTACTTATTCAAACATATAGTAACACATATTTACTCTCTTATAAAATCCCTGATGCAAGTTCACAATGATCCATACAGCCACTCACACATTCACTAGCTCTTATGCACAGTTATTTATATATGTCAACTCTCACATGTACTGTGTTTTACATATGTACTTACTTTGACATGTAGCACTGAGATATCCATTCACTCACCAATACACTCATGCACACAGTCAACCGCCCATACAGCTGTTTCCACATGCACTTTTGAACCCATACATCTAGTGAATCAACTGGTCACACATCTATGCACAGAGCCATACACCTCCCAGCCACCCACACACACACTCAGTCTCCCATACAAATACTTGGGCAACCAATCAATAACCCATATAGTTACTCATATAGCTACTGATCAACACATGCAGCAGTTTACAGAACAACAGACATAATGATGCACAAATTAAGACACTTTAGTCACTTACCCATGCACTCAGTGAGACACATTTAATCACTCACTCATACAGTCAGTCATGCACATACTAAATCCTTCATCCAGACACTTATACATCCACTCATTCTTCAATATGTAAGACATATTTTAACTTTACAGAAATACACAGTCACTGGATGTTGTCATCAGAGATGTCATCAGTAATGTCATCAGTGATGTCACTGACCATGTCATGAATGATGTAATATGTGACATGATCAGCAGTGGTTGCGGGTGCGCGATATATAGTTAGTGCAACTAACTATATATGGAATTTCAATGGTTTTGTGTGAGTAAAATAAGGTTTTGTAAATGCTAATTCCTAACTATATATGGTCTATAACCTATGTTTTTTTCAGTGAATTTTCAAGGTTTTGTAAATGCTAATTCCTAACTATATATGGTCTATAACCTATGGTTTTTTCAGTGAATATATATATGCTCAAGAACGCCATCCATCACGCTCCTTCACCACCATGGTAGCAAAATAACGTCAGAGCGAAACCACAAATAAGTGCAAATCTTTCAGTGCTTTATTCGTGCTCTAAATTCCAGCCAGCAACTGTCATGACGCGTTTCGCCTCTCGTAGAGGCTTGATCACATGATGGGTCATTGACATAGATGAGGGTATATATAGCAAAATTGATTTAAACCAACAGCAGCTGTGTAACATGTTAAAACAGTAGACATAATAGAAATACTGCCCAAAGTGTTAGCAGCAAGCAGCATATTCAGGGCATAGTGCCCAACGTAATGTAGATATATACTTTTCAAATGTTAAGAAAAACATATACTATATACAAATAAATATGTAGAAAATAGACAATTATTAAAAGCCATTTTTGCATATTGAAGAAAACCAATTTAAAAAGTCATATTTACAAGCAACCAAGAATTTCATATAACTTAATATTTACATTGATTTCACTGATATGGTGCAAAACCTGGTGAGGACATAGGGAGGAGTGGAAGATCCTAAGTGAAACACTATCCTGCCTCGTAATCCCAAGTCCCCTACCATTAGTCTACGACTGTTCTAATCTAACAATGCTAGTCTCAAATGTAGACTATGTATAATGTATAACTGTTGGATATCCTAATATCCCTCATAAACATACTGGGAAAGCCACCCAAGGTGAATGGAATGTGAATGTGACATTAAAATATAATTTCAATCGGGAAATAGACACTCTAGTTTATTGTCTTGGCTTCATCTGATCCCAGATGGGTAATATATATATATATTACCTACTGGCGGTCACCAGTAGATATATATAGTTACGACCTAGTTTCCATAGGAAATACCCAACATTCTATTGGGATTAACTTTGGCCCCGGTTGATGAATCTATGTGAATTTCTCAAAGAAGATGGCCCGTTACGCTCCGCTGCTTCCCTGAAATTTTTGGGTGGATTTGACAAGTGGGGCTTTTCTTCTAGAAAGTCGATGAAATGGAATTTTTCGAGAACAGCAGAGTACCTTACAACGAAAAGGACCTTCATGATGTACTATTTGGCCTAAAGGAAAAGTAAGTGAATCAAAGATTAGTGTACATATGTGATTTGTAAGTTTATATGTTTTTTTTTAAACACAATCTTTTTGATTGTGTTTTTTTTTCCCGCTGTTATATGATGAATACTTTGAACTCACTGTTTTTAGTGAAAATCAATATGTTCTGAGAACAGCAAAAATAAACTATCTAACATGTTGTACAAATTATTCTATAGTTTGTGTTGTGTAATTTATATTGTATTACCATTGTCTCACACTCATTTTCCTTTTTCCTCTCTCTTTCAGCTCCCTTTACTCACTCACACTGCCTTTCTCTCATTCTGTTTCACACCCATTTGTTTAATCAACTTCTTTCATAACCCCTCATTTCCATTTCAACTGTCTGCATCCCCTCTCTCCCTTGCACCACTTTTCAGCTTTCAGTCTCTCTGTTTTACTTCCCTTTTCTGTCTTTTCCTCTTTTGCTCTTTTAGTAATTCCGCTTTACTCACTCAACAGTATTGTCACACTCTGTCACTATAACTCACCCACTCTCCCTCGCTTATCTTTGTTTGCTCCTTTTTTTACCTCTTCTCTCTATTTTCCGTTCACTACCTCTATGTCCTCAGTCCCTCACTCTCCTTGTGTTATGTTCACTTGTGTTTATGTACCTTCTATCATTTCTCTTAGAACAACTTCACTGCTCCTCTCTCATCGTTCTTCACCCCATTTTTTTTAGTCCGGTTCCATTACTACCCCTCATTTCCTATCTTTCAATGTTCTTCTCTTTACTTTCATCACCGAATCACTTTCTCTCAGTACCACTGCTTTAGTCCTCTTCTCCTCTCTTTCTTTCTGTTGCTGCCTTACTCATTTTCCTTTCTTCACTCATTGTACTCCACTTCACTCAGTCCTTCCCTTAGTCTCTCTGTGTACTAAATTCCTCACTCCTTCTATATTATCCTCTCTCCCTTCATCCCTTCACTCTATGACTCTGCTTCACTTACTCTCAGTTATCTTCCATTCCTCATTCTTCTAAATGCATCCTTAATTAGACTCATTTCCCTCTCAGTCATTGTTTTTTTACTTACTCCTGTTTCCTGATTTAGTTTTGCTAACTCACATTCTTTTAGTATATTTCTTACCTTCAGTTAATTTCTCTCTTCTTATCTTCCTCTCTGTCAGTGAATCTGTATGCCTTACTCTTAGTAATTTGCTCTCCTTCTATTTCTTTTACCCTCTTTTTGTCCTTCTACATCACTTTATTTCCCTTTCTGTGTCTTTCACTCGTACTTTATTTCTCAATACACTGTTATGATTTTTAACCTCTTCATTTGTATCTTTTATTTTAAAATATATATTTTACTAATTATAACTTATTATTTCTTCTCTCTTTCACAGATACAAAGTGTGGTAAAAAATGTAAATGAAGTTACAATAATTATATGGTAAGTGTGACTAAAAAAATGTACTTTGTCATCACCCTTTGCTTTAACCTCACTATTATTCTCTCAGCCTACCTCACTCCTGTTTCCTTACTCTGCTTCCCTCACTTATTCTTATCCTCCATGTTTACTCCCCTTTCCCTAACTCCCCTTCCACATTCAACTTCTTTCAGTCCCCCTTCTTTACTTCCCTTAACCTCTGTTCCCTTCCTTTGCTCCCTCACTCATTCCCTTTCCCTTAATCATTTACTTCACTCCTCTCACTCCTTCTCTCAGTCTGTCTGTCCTCACAGTTCCTCACTTCCGTTCCCTCACTCTGTCTCTCTTACCGTCGCTGTCTCTGTCCCCTCATTCTGTCAATACTCTTTCGTCATGCTCACTCCCTACAACTCACCCACACTCCTTCACTTACCATTCCTTGCTGCTTCATTCACTCCCTTTCAGTCACTCCTTCCTTTACTCTCTGTCTCCTTTCTCTCTGTCACTCCCCATGTCTTACCCTTATTCACTTTTATCCACCGTCTTTCACCCCTCTTTACTTAGAGTCACTGGTTTGTTCTAATCCTCCCTCACTGTTTTACTATCTAATACTCAGTCCCTTTGTGTTGCTCCCTCTAGCTCTCTTTCTCTTAACATCACTCTCTCTGTCCCTTTCCCTCAGCTCACTCCTTCATTCTTTTTTTTTTCTTTTTTTT
The DNA here is from genome assembly GCF_964261635.1 of Lissotriton helveticus. Taxonomy (NCBI): domain Eukaryota; kingdom Metazoa; phylum Chordata; class Amphibia; order Caudata; family Salamandridae; genus Lissotriton; species Lissotriton helveticus. The sequence continues at coordinate 685,594 of NW_027612052.1, read as the reverse complement.
TGGTGCGCGCCCCGGTACGCGTACCGGGGAGCGTACCATTAAGCGTACCATGGAGAAAAAAGAATGACAGAGTTTTTAAAAAATTTTTTTTTTTAAATAAATTAGAGGTAGTTCTAAAAAGAACTGTTTTTTTATTCTTTTTGTTATTTTATATTTTTTTTATTGTTTTTTTGAACATTTTTTACTTTTTTTGGCTTTTCTGAACAGTTTTATATTTTTTTGTATTTTTTATGGGGAGAAACAATAAACAGGGAATTGAAAACGGCTCAACTGGAGCAAAAAAAAATCAGGAAAAATTAAGGTTTCTTCGGGCATTTGTGGTTATCACCAGCAACATTGATTGGTGTTATGCTTTGCTCACATATCTAATTGTTTTGTTTCAATATATACAAACAACTTTGTATCCCCCAAACTTTGTTTGTATATTTGGGACCGTCTCCCTTGCCTCTGGACCCGATGGAGTGGGTTCTTTGGTTGTTGAGGTTCTGGATGATAATTGGGGTAGGTTTCTGCAGAGTTCCCTTACCTCTGCTGCAGAATAGTTGTTAGGGTGCAAACGCAGCATGTGCCGAATCATAGTACGATTCTCAAAGGATTATTTTTTTGCAGGGTTCCCCCTGGATAGCACAGCACCACAGATGCGACAGGTCACCTTCGCAGCGTTTACTTTTTTGGAACCCCTTGGGATTTTATAAAACTCCCATACGAAGTGCTCCCTAGGTTTGTATGGGGTTCTGTCTTCAGGCAGGAACTGCCTTCTCTCTTCCTCCTCTTCCTCCTCCTCCTCCTCTTCTTCTTGACCACCAATGTGATCTTCTGGTGGTCCTTGTGGTTGTGGTGGTGGTGGTGGTGGTGGGGCAGATGCTTCAGCTGCTGATAGTACTGTAGCCATATCTGTAAGCAAACAACAGGTCTTTCTCACTCAAAAAACAAAGTGAGAATGAGGAAAAAAGGAGGGGGCTTTCATCATTTGGAAGACAAAACTGTTCTGAACCAATGGAAAGTGTTATTTTCAAGTCACATGATCTGGGCTTTCATCATTTGGAAACCAAAACTGATCTCAACCAATAAAAAATTTTTCAGGTCACATGACCCGACGCTCTTACGCTACGTGCCCCGGTGCGCTCCCAGGGGCGCGCCCCTGGGCGCACCCGGCGGCGCTTACGTTGCGCGATCGTATGCGATAGGGCGCTTCCAGGTGCGCTTACGCCGTGCGTCATAAGACGCATCACGCGGCTACGCAATACGTCACGATGTTGTTTTCATTCGCGGCAATAGCGCTAACGGGAGGCTCACCGGTACGCGCCCCAGGGCGCGCCGCAACACAGTGCTCACCGGTGAGCGCACCGGTACGCGCCCCGGGAGCGCTCCAGGGCCATGTCATGAGTGATGTAATATGTGACGTCATCAGCAGTGCATTGCACGCGCAAGTTATAGTGAGTCCAACTAACTATAACGTGGGAAGTTCATTGGTTTTATGCGAGTAAAATTTCCAGCTAACTATAACTGGTGTGAAACCTATGGTTTTTTCAGTGAATTTAATAGGTTTTTTAAATGCTAATTCCTAACTATAACTGGTGTGAAACCTATGTTTTTTTCAGTGGATATATATATATATATATATATATATATATATATATATATATATAGGCACCTGTTGAAAATAAAGCATCTTTCTGAAATGCGAGGCCACGGCACCAGTGAGTTTCTTTTTCTTGTGTACTGGATTTTGAGTGGATATATATATATATATTACCTACTGGCGGTCGCCAGTAGGTATATATAGTTAGGATTTTTTCCCTATGGGATTTTTGAAAATTCTATGTCTAATAACTTTGGCGTTTGTGGACGGAATTGGCTGAAATTTTCAGGAAAATGGCACATTTTGTTTCTGAGCAGCCCCTGAAAATTTTGGGGGGGTTCGTCAAGGGGGGGCCGAGAAAAAAGGGGGGTCCCAAAACGCGTTTTTCCCATGTTAATTTCCATAGGGCGGTTGGCCTCACTTTTAGCCCGAACGGCTGAATGGATTTGCACGAAACTTGGCAAAATTGTAGGGACTGGTAGCCCGATGTGCCTTTTGTAGGTCTCAATATATGTGCTCCAGTGGATTTTGAGAAATTAACGTTTAAAAAAAGATATATATCTGTAACAGCGGACTGGGCAGCGGCCCAGGACGCGTACTTTTCGCGCAACGGAGCTTTGTGAAGCGAAGCTGATTGGTTCTCCGGCGTCTGTCAACATTCCAAACAGTCCGTAGCGGCCGCCATCTTGTCTCTCGGTAGGATCGAGAGACAAGAGGAGGTCAAAACAAAGGGGGAAATAACTATAAGGGGGCATAGTAGATCCTCGCTGACCCCCTAGGTTTGATGTGGAGGTTTTAAAAGGGCCCCGCGGGGCAAAAAATAATAATAATAATAATAATCGAACGGCTGAATGGATTTGCACGAAACTTGGCAAAATATTAGGGACTGGTAGCCCGATGTGCCTTTGCTAGGTCTCAATATATGTGCTCCAGTGGATTTTGAGAAATTAACGTTCAAAAAAAGATATATATCTGTAACAGCGCTCCGCTTCGCGTAACGGAGGTTTGCGAAGCTGATTGGTCATTCTGTCACTGGGCTATAGTTGGGCTACATCTGGCTGATATTTGGGCTACATTTGTTTTTTTGTGTGTCTGGCGGCCATCTTTGGGCTACATTGGGCTACATTGGGCTTCATTGGGCTACATTGGGCTACATTTGGGCTCCAACATATATATAGGCCAATGTAGCCCAATATATATTTTTCAAAGTTAATTTTCGTAAAAACCACTGGAGCATATATCTTGAGACATAGCAAAGGCACATCGGGCTACCAGTCCCTACAATTTTGCCAAGTTTCGTGGAAATCCATTCAGCCGTTCGAGCTAAAAGTGAGTCCAACCGCCCTATGGAAATGAAGGAAATGAATGGGTAATTTGTAATTAGCAAATAGCTAATCGCAAACTAGGAATGGTAAAGAATCGCTATTTATTCCTTAAAGTTCGCTATTTAGGAAATGCAAAAAACTTTGATGATACATATGGCGGTTCATCTCTAACAAGATAAGAAGCATAGGGATACATTTATGATGACTGGCGCATCACCAGGGATGTGATAGTCATTCTGTGCCGCTGTTCCGTCACCTATGGTGTGCTGCATTTACAATGCGGCGCATCATGGGGCAAAAACAGCACAGATGCGTGATGTATCTGTGCCGTAAAGGTGGCGCATTGCTGGAGTTGTATCGCAAGTGTGATGAAGCTCCAGCAAGGGTCGGGGGTGCCCCTGTCGCAGGGTTTCTGTTCTCACACAGAACTGTGGACAGAGGATTGGAACCTCGGCGAATTAGGGTGTCCCAAAACTCACGTTAGTAATCAAAAACTCCTTAGCAAGCTAGGTACAGTGTCACATTGGATATAACAAACTCTCAATGTTTAGACAATCCAGAATATGAACTTATAGTACCTCAGGATACGTGGAACTCATGAACAGTCGGTCGTTATATATTTCTTAGAAACCAGAACATGGAGTTAAGAAGAACACATGTGTATTTGAAATGTTTATTTACTAATGCCGTCTTCTCAGGCGTAGTATCTTAGATAATACAAGTACACATATTATCAGTAGCAAAATTACCAGCATAGTTACTAGTACATAAAAAGCGAATGGTGATAGTATGTTAACATGCTGTAAATGAATAAGAGTTAGCAACACTTATAAGCAGCCGCGGGCCGTGGAGGGAGTTACGGTGGGGCAGGGAGGCGGGGAGGGGGAGGGGCAAGGTAGAGAGGGCTCCACCCTGCTTCTCCCCCTCCCCGCCTCCCTGCCTCACCGTAACTCCTTCCACGGCCCGCGGCTGCTTATATCTCACCCTCCCTAATACACATATTATATTATTTGCTAAGAAGGTCTCTTTGTGTTGGTTTAGGGCGTGCCCATACTTTAGTGTCTTACATTTGAAGGAATCACATCAGCATACACCAGCTCTCTCTTCATGTGAACCGCATCAACTGTTGTGTATGTGTGTTCGGCAACGCAATATAAAACCCGCCTCATGCCCAGAATTGGCAGAAGTTGCACTTATGTTATGAGTATGAAGTCGTGGAGATCAGACCTCATAACAATTCTGTATCGTGTTGTTCTTGAAACTTTAGCACTCGCTGTACAGATATAGTTTAACAAGCAAAGCAGATAGTAGAGCAATAACATATTATTCTCATGTAAACCACGATGAACTACTAGGTGGAAAGCTAAAGCAACAACTAAGTGTCGTGTGCAGAAGTTGCAAAAAAGGAAAAATGGCGTTTAAACCGGTAATGAGCCCATGCTAACTTAACACGGTGTAAAGATATCCAGGACCTAGATGACACCTCCCCATGATCCGGAAACGAACTGAATAAGATAATAGAAGTGCCATCTCATGAGAGCAGATTGCAAGTTTATATGTGGACGGTCCGCAAGGTAAAGCATTAAAAACTAGGAACATTTAATGCTAAAGAAAAATAAAATAGCCAAGTATTTTATCGAGTCTTAAGCCAATAGGCAAGGTAAATAATAAAAACTTGACAAATAAGTCAATGAATTGTCAATGAAATGCTAGTACTCAGCATATCAAACATGAAAAAGGTCTATGACATAACTGTGTATGCAAAATAAGCTGCAACAGCCTCCAATAGGAAGTCACCGTCTTCATCCGAAAACAGTTCAGCCATCCAATTTAAAAGCGGAAAAGAACATACGTGCTCTCCCAGCACCGGATCCTCTATCACCATCAGAGGACAGCTCGGTGGGTTTTCAAGAAAGCTCTGTTCCAAGAAAGACTGTGCTGCCGCCAGTAAATTCCAGGGACCAAGTAGTCCATGCATCAATGCCACAGCCATAATCCTTTCGCCAGGACAAACCAACTCGTGAGTAATGATAGGAATCATCAGCTGATTAAAGTCGACGTCAGGAGAAACCGGTCCGCAGAGACACAAATCAATGGCCCAATCGAAATCACAGGTCAGGCAGTGAAATACAGGCTGGACACAGGTGAAGTAGGAGAATCGAAAAGATAATCCATATGCCGTGCTTAATATCGCCAACGGCATTGTGCCATAATATTCTAGCATGCGATTGCGGAACAGTGTCAGCAGCTGCAGGGTGGGAGGTTGCATAGGAGGGACATCCATATTTAAAAATGTAAAAAAGCACAAGAGCGTCCGCTGGTAATGCAAGTAAAAATGCCAATCCACGAACCAGAGTGGAGAAAATAGAATGAAAGGAAGCAGGGATGACTCCAAAGATTTTCTCAAATGAAGTCACGAGACCACTGGTAACAACTTTAAAAAAGTGCGCCAGGGCCTTTGTGGAGGATGCGTTAAAGATAGTCGGAACCATCTTGCTGAAATTGAAAGGCAAATCTGAATTGTAAAGGGTCTGCACCTCTGTACGGGTGTTCGCTATGTGAAGCACGAAAGTTTCACGGGCCGAACTCAAGGCCACCTCTCTGTGAGACAAAAGAGCTCTTATTCTTGCCATGCCGTTGAAATCTGTCCCAAGGTTGGTATTTGTGGCCAGATTAAAAACTCCCTATGTTCATGTGTGGGAGGAAATAGAACATTTCTGCAGCAAATAACCCGTTCACTTACTGTTACGATAAAAGGAATACTTTTAATTAACTCAGAACAATCTTCATTATTGAGCATCAAATAACTACCATTTTCCAACAACTTGAACGTGGGGATGATAGCAGGAACTGGCGTGCCTTGCAACACGCAAGCCATATTTGGTCGGTGTTTGTTGCATGAACCGTGTAACTGTATGTGCCTACACATTAGTGAATGATCTGGCGTCTCAGTGCATTCCTCTCCATTCAGATGGGGGGCAGCATTCAAAGCAGATCAGTGTGCATAAACACGAAAATGTTTTTACTTACCACGTACTTGACATTCGACAGCTTATGATATTTGCTATTAAAAAACCATTGAAATTCACTGAAAAAACCATAGGTTATAGACCATATATAGTTAGGAATTAGCATTTACAAAACCTTGAAAATTCACTGAAAAAAACATAGGTTATAGACCATATATAGTTAGGAATTAGCATTTAAAAAACCTTATTTTACTCACACAAAACCATTGAAATTCCATATATAGTTAGTTGCACTAACTATATATCGCGCACCCGTAATCCACTGCTGATCATGTCACATATTACATCATTCATGACATGGTCAGTGACATCACTGATGACATCACTGATGACATCTCAAATGACATCACTGATGACATCACTGATGACGTCTCATTTGACATCATTCTTGTGCTAATACGATAAACCTCTTCAGACTCTAATATAACCTTAGATACACTCAGTGTATACAGACACTCACACACTGCCACTCATCCATGGAGTTACTCACACACCCAGTCAGTCATGCAAAGAAACAATCTCACCTCCATTTCTTCAACTATACAGTTATACACACCTTACTTATTGAAACATATACTAACACATATTTACTCTCTTATACAATCCCTGATACAAGTTCACAATGATCGATACAACCACTCACTCATTCAGTGGCTCTCATGCACAGTTATTTATATATGCCAACTCTCACATGTACTGTGTTTTACATATGTACTTACTATGACATGTAGCATTGAGATATCCATTCACTCATCAATACACTCATGCACACAGTCAACTGCCCATGTAGCTGTTTCCACATGCACTGTTGAACTCATACACCTAGTGAATAAACTGCTCACACATCTATGCACAGAGTCACACACCTTCCAGCCACCCCCACACAAACTCAATCTCCCATAGAAATACTTGGGCAACCAATTAATAACACATATAGCCTCTCATATAGCTAATGATCAACACATGCAGCAGTTTACATCACAACAGACATAATGATGCACAAATTAAGACAGTTTAGTCACTAACCCATGCATTCAGTGAGACACATTTAATCACTCACTCATACAGTCAGTCACGCACCTACTAAATCCTTCATCCAGACACTTATACATCCACTCATTCTTCAATATGTAAGACATATTTTAACTTTACAGAAACATACAGTCACTGGATGTTGTCATCAGTGATGTCATCAGTGATGTAATTTGAGATGTCATCAGTGATGTCATCAGTGATGTCACTGACCATGTCATGAATGATGTAATATGTGACATGATCAGCAGTGGATTGCGGGTGCGCGATATATAGTTAGTGCAACTAACTATATATGGAATTTCAATGGTTTTGTGTGAGTAAAATAAGGTTTTTTAAATGCTAATTCCTAACTATATATGGTCTATAACCTATGGTTTTTTCAGTGAATATATATATATATATATATATATTACCTACTGGCGGTCGCCAGTAGGTATATATAGTTAGGATTTTTTCTCTATGGGATTTTTGAAAATTCTATGTCTAATAACTTTGCCGTTTGTGGACGGAATTGGCTGCAATTTTCAGGAAAATGGCACATTTTGTTTCTGAGCAGCCTTTGAAAATTTGGGGGGGGTTCGTCAAGGGGGGGCCGAGAAAAAAGGGGGGTCCCAAAACGCGTTTTTCCCATGTTAATTTCCATAGGGCGGTTGGCCTCACTTTTAGCCCGAACGGCTGAATGGATTTGCACGAAACTTGGCAAAATTGTAGGGACTGGTAGCCCGATGTGCCTTTTGTAGGTCTCAATATATGTGCTCCAGTGGATTTTGAGAAATTAACGTTTAAAAAAAGATATATATCTGTAAGCGCGGACCGGGCAGCGGCCTAGGACGCGTACTTTTCGCGCAACGGAGCTTTGTGAAGCGAAGCTGATTGGTTCTCCGGCGTCTGTCAACATTCCAAACAGTCCGTAGTGGCCGCAAACAGTCCGTAGTGGCCGCCATCTTGTCTCTCGGTAGGATCGAGAGACAAGAGGAGGCCAAAGCGAAGGGGCAAATGACCATAAGGGGGAATAGTAGATCCTCGCTGACCCCCTAGGTTTGATGTGGAGGTTTTAAAAGGGCCCCGCGGGGCAAAAAAAAAAAATTATAATAATAATCTTACGGCTGAATGGATTTGCACGAAACTTGGCAAAATTGTAGGGACTGGTAGCCCGATGTGCCTTTGCTAGGTCTCAATATATGTGCTTCAGTGGATTTTGAGAAATTAACGTTCAAAAAAAGATATATATCTGTAACAGCGCACCGCTTCGCGTACTTTTCGCGTTACGGAGCTTTGCGAAGCGAAGCTGATTGGCTCTCCGGTGTCTGTAAACATTCCAAACAGTCCGTAGCGGCCGCCATCTTGTCTCTCGGTAGGATCGAGAGACAAGAGGAGGCCAAAGCGAAGGGGCAAATGACCATAAGGGGGCATAGTAGATCCTCGCTGATCCCCTAGGTTTGATGTGGAGGTTTTAAAAGGGCCCCGCGGGGCAAAAAAAATAAATAATAATAATAATCGAACGGCTGAATGGATTTGCACGAAACTTGGTAAAATATTAGGGACTGGTAGCCCGATGTGCCTTTGCTAGGTCTCAATATATGTGCTTCAGTGCATTTTGAGAAATTAATGTTCAAAAACAAGATATATATCTGTAACAGCGCTCCGCTTCGCGGAGATAAAATTATATCTGTATTACCTAGCTGTTGCTAACACCAGTTAGCGACGGCTAGTAGGAGATAGCGACCATCTTGGGCCCCACTTTGCATGTGAGTGATATTTATCACTAATGACATGCAAAGTGGGCATGCCAAGATGTTAGCGACTGGAAACAGTCGCTAACATCGCTATCTCCTATTATCAACTTTTGGAAATATTCGAGATAAGCGCGAATATCTCCAAAAAGTAACAGCTGCCCTGAGCAGTTCTTAGCCATGTTATCCTATGGGAGGTGGATAACATGGCTAAGAGGATTAGCTCGGTAATGCATGAATATCGCTGAGTTTTCAGCGATATTAATGCATTGCGGTCGGTTTTTATCGTATTTGCGATAAACTTTGATAATAGCAAGGTTTATCTGCGATAATTTCTGACGGTAAAAAAATCTTTGCAATGCATCGTTAGGGATAAATATCGCTTAACTTTGGTAATATGCCCCAACGTCTGTTAACGTTCGATTCGAAGGAAATCAGGAAGTGTTGAAAAACATTGTCTGCGCCATCTTGTCTTTTTTCAAATGCCACACTTTTGTCGTGCACGGCAGCCATTTTAGATGCCTTGACCAGACCCACTCTGTGCACGCTGTCGATCCTTAGCATGGCTCCCCACCCTCGCAAGCATCTCCCCCAGGCAGTGGTCACCCCCGCTCTCTGTCTTATGCATGGGTAATAAACCTCCCCCCATCTGCGCTGCTCTTTCCTGAGAATCACACCCTGTGCCCGCCCGACACCTCCCTTTCGCCCTATTCACTACTGCACCCTCTGACACTCCTTTTCCTCTGTGTCCGATTGTCCAGGCTGGTCCTAGGGTATCAGCTAGCCCTGCAGATGTAGTTTATGGCCACAGCTGTAAAGATTCACCCCTCTTCAAAGGAGTTATAGTAGATCAAGGCCCACACTCGATGAGATCCGTCACAGCAGAAGCGTTGCTATTATCTGAAAACCATCCTGTATTGTGATTGGGGAGGGGACCGAGCGTGAAGCGGAAGATTCCAGGGATGACTCTTTGTACATCAAAGTTTTTACAATTATGTGTCACATTAAAAATATATAGCACTCCGACAAAGTAGTAAGATTATAAAACTTTAATAATTTATAAATATATACAAGAAAACAAAAATAGTAATAACATATAAACATTTTTAGGGAAAAACAACGAAGTAGCGGTCGGCTGTGCGAATAGTCCCAACGCAGCACAACGTCCAGATTTCCGGCGTGGGGCGGGTCATCAGTAGCAAACTGTTGTGCGAATAGTTCCAAGGCAGCAGAACGCGCTGAAATCTAGATGACACGAAAGTGATGTCTAGTAAGTTGCCACCCAGCAAATAACGGCGTGGGGCGTCGCGGGGGGTGGGTCTTCAGTAGCAAACTGTTGTGCGAATAGTTCCAAGGCAGCAGAACGATGGCACCAAGGTGATGTCCAGTAAGTTGCCGCACTGGTTTTGGTATCCTACAATGCTGCTCCGAATAACGGCGTGGGGCGCCCCGGGGGAGGCGGCGTGAACGGGCCTCTCCAGGTGGAGTGTCATCTGTTGTAGTGGGGCGCCCCTTTACCGTTTCAGTTGCCATTCCGTCCGTTTTTGGTCCACTGTGTCAAAAGCCGCAATTCAGCTGAGTTGCGCCCACTCTTGCGTTGCAGCGATAGGCGGCTGTCACAGGACTCTCAAAATGGCGGCAGGCTCTTTCCTTTTTGGGCCTGGTCCACTGAAATGGCCCTGGGACACCTTGGAAATCGGACGCTTGTCTGCTAGGTCTTGGACCCCATTCTCGAAAGCGTCCCCTCCGCCTTGAGAATTCATCAAAAGTTTTGGGGGCCCCGACTCCTGCAGGCTTCTGGTGGGGAGCGGCTGCCATGATTGCTCGCGGAATGACTACGACGGAGCTACGAGATGGTGGTGCTCTCATGCTGACGCCAGCTTCAGTCTGAAACATCCAGAAACAAGGTGGGGCTTTCATCGTTTGGAAAAAAAAAAAGTTTTCATCCAATGAAAAGTGTTGTTTTTAGGTCATATGATCAAGCCTTCCATCATTAGGAAACCAAAAGTAAAATGAACCAATGAAAAGTTTTATAAACAAGTCACATGACCTGTTATGCGGCATAGGGTATAAAATGCGGAGAAAATACGTTGGCACGTGAGGCGGCGTCAGTAGCGGACCGATGTGCGAATAGGCCGAAGGCAACACAGCGCGCCAAGATCCGGATGGCACCGAGGTGGTGTCCAGCAAGTTGCAGCACTGGTGTGGCCATCCTACAATGTTGAAAGTCGGCGTGGGGCGCCCCGTTGGCCTGTGAGTTTGCGTCAGTAGCGGACCGATGTGCGAATAGGCCGAAGGCAGCACAACGCGCCAAGATCCGGATGGCACCGAGGTGGTGTCTAGTAAGTTGCCGCACTGGTGTGGCCATCCTACAATGCTGAAAGTCGGCGTGGGGCGCCCTGTTGGCCTGTGAGATGGTGTCAGTAGCGGACTGATGTGCGAATGGGGCCAAAGGCAGCGCAACAATATTTTCTGACTGACACCACAAGGCGCTGAGATGCCAAGATCCGGATGGCACCGAGGTGATGTCTAAGTTGCGGACTGATGTGCGAATGGGGCCAAAGGTAGCGTAACAATATTTTCTGTATGGAAGATACCACTAGGCGTTGAGATGCCAAGATTCGGATGGCACCGAGGTGATGTCTAGCAAGTTGCTGCACTGGTGTGGTCATCCTACAATGCTGAAACTCGGCGTGGGTCGCCCCATTAGCCTGTGAGATGACGTCAGTAGCGGACCGATGTGCGAATAGGCCGAAGGCAGCACAACGCGCCAAGATCCGGATGTCACAGTGGTGGTTTCATAGTTGAGAGGCACTTCATCTGCAGTGGGGCGCCGAGATCCGGATGGCACCGAGGTGATGTCTAGCAAGTTGCTGTACTGGTGTGGTCATCCTACAATGCTGAAAGTCGGCGTGGGGCGCCCCATTAGCCTGTGAGATGGCGTCAGTAGCGGACTGATGTGCGAATGGGGCCAAAGGCAGCACAACGCGCCAAGATCCGGATGGCACCGAGGTGGTGTCCAGCAACTTGCCGCACTGGTGTGGCCATCCTACAATGCTGCGCCGAAAGTCGGCGTGGGGCGCCCCGTTGGCCTGTGAGTTCGCGTCAGTCAGTGGGGGCTGTTTGAGGATCTGACTGCATTGGAAAGCAATGTGATGCTGTGCGTCGCCCCCAAGATGGAGGTTCCTCGGCTGCAGTGGGGCGCCCCTTGGTGTTTCACTCGCTATGCAGCTGAGTTGCGTGCGCACTTGTGGCGAATAGGCCGAAGGCAGCACAACGCGCCGAGATCTGGATGGCACCGAGGTGGTGTCCAGCAATTTGCCGCACTGGTGTGGCCATCCTACAATGCTGCGCCGAAAGTCGGCGTGGGGTGCCCCGTTGGCCTGTGAGGTGGCGTCAGTAGCGGACCGATGTGTGAATAGGCCGGAACCAGCACAAGGCGCCAAGATCCGGATGGCACCGAGGTGGTGTCATAGTTGAGAGTTCTGAGCAGCGCTTGTAACACTGTCTGAAGCTTATTTGCACCTGCTGCAGCTTCACTATTGCCCTGGTGTGGCCTAAGATCGCCCATGACATAGGCGGCCACCTCCCGGGGTCCGGCGGAACTTTTTTCCTTTTCCTTTGTGCATCTTGTCCCACAATCCGTTTGACCTGAAGACACGACCAGGTCCCTGAATGTGTGCAGGGGGACGCTATTGATTGAATCAAAATGGCGGCTTCACACAAAGCTGACTCAAGCGTTGCTGCTGATGCTATACAGAGAAAAACTGGTTTTCAGTTTGTACATTCTTCAGGATTTTTCCATCCAAGGCTGGTTGAGAGTTTGTATAACAATGGCTTCAGATTTTCAACATACTACTCTTCAACATTCTTCCTAAATGTAACAATGTGAGACTCACTAGGAGAACGGTGTAGTGAGGGCCACAAACGGCTGTTTGTCTTTCCTTTCAAAATGCTGCCAACAATATTTTCGGAATGGAAGACAACACAAGGCGCTGAGATTCGGTTGGCACCGAGGTGGTGTCCAGCAAGTTGCCGCACTGGTGTGGCCATCCTACAATGCTGCGCCGAAAGTCGGCGTGGGGTGCCCGAAGGGGGGGGGGGAGGCGGCGCAAACGAGCCTCCCCCGCTTCTCCATGTGGAGGCAGTTCATCTGCAGTGGGGCGCCGAGATCCGGATGGCACCGAGGTGGTGTCTAGCAAGTTGCCGCACTGGTGTGGCCATCCTACAATGCTGCGCCGAAAGACGGCGTGGGGTGCCCGAAGGAAGTGTCCTTATCCAGGGCATTATCGCTGTATCATGTCCTCCACTAAAATGGCCCTGGGACACCTTAGAACTCGGACGCTCGATTTTTTTTTCCTTTCCTGTACATGCAAAAAAAGGTAAATGCCCGGTACGTTACACGCTTCATCTGCCACGATGAACTCTCCAGAGGAACCGAAAAAAAATATAGTTGTGGTAACTATACCATGCATCGTCATATGGAGAGGTGGCACCAATTAATTATAGTGCTGCATAAAAGAGAGATTTGGAGGAGAACCCCTGACCTGCTAGTACATTCATCAAAGAAGTGGCACTGAGAGCTTCAGAGGCAAGGGAAACGGTCCCAAATATTTAGAAGAACTTTGGAAAGATTAAAATGACATGTTTAGATTGTGGCAAATTAATTTCATGTGGACAGATGAGTGTTACTCTAATAAATACAGCATATGAACATCATCATAGTCGATGGTTGGTAGAGACATTTTGACTATATCCTGGACCTGCCCGTCCTCGCCCAAAATGGCGCCGGAATAAATGGGACTCGTAACTCCTTGTTGTGTACTGGTTGCAGAACCTTGAAATCACGAGATACGTATGCAGTTTTGAAGCACATGGCGGGCGGGGACGAGAATTGATTGAATATTTCGACATCCCTATTGATATTAAGTTCTGATGTGTTATTGATTACTGTACTGTTGAAAGTTCGAATTAACGTCACCCATGGTACTTGCCCGCAAATGTATATCTAGATAATTTTATTGTAACTGGCCCTGTCGTATTTTAATTATAAAATGTACGTCCACCGATTCCGTAACTGTTAGACACCTTAGTTCTTGCAACCTAATGGCCCGCCCGTTACGTTCCTCTACAGTGTAAATGTCTACTCATCACATACGATTACAGTTTGCTCCGTGGCCGGCCCACGTGGTTATAGGCTCGTATTTGTATAATGAAATTTTCACAATAAAGGTTTTTAAAAGAAAACATGGTAGTAGTATATACATTGGTAAAGTTTGTAATAATAGTCACTGTTTTAGAATCATTAAAAGGCAAGTGAAATAAAGCAGACCAATTACATGAAGGGTAAAAGGTATAATACGAAGGAACGCAGTAAAGATAAATGGTCAAGGGCTGTTGTGTTTTCTATTCCTGCAACATAAAGTGATCGATAAGAATCTCATATTCAGGCGTATCGGCGACTAAGACAGCAGGTCGACCCTCTTTTGCTCAACGGCTCCATCATGGGACGAAGAAACGCTCTTTTTCTCGAAAAAAGAATATATTTTACTTGCAGGACAGTTGTAAAATTTCCGGGAAAGTACATTAGCCTGGAACATTATAACATATATTTAAGAAAAAATAATGTTCGGAAGTAATGAAAAGCGTAATTTTTAGGTCATATGACCAAGCCTTTCATCATTACAATAAGAAAAGTAAAATGAACCAATGAAAAGTTTTATTAACAAGTCACATGACTTGTTATGCTTACGTTACGCGCTGCGCGCCCCGGATGACTTCCGGATGCGCTAACGCGGCGCGTCATATGACGCATTACGCGACAACGCAGGTCCAGAATATAGTCAAAATGTCTCCACCAACCAGCGGTCGGAACACAACCCCTTTCAGCAGGCTAAATAGTTCTGTTAAATGAGAACAGAAGGGACAGGCAACAAGAACCATCAGTGAAAGAGGGGAGGGCTAGTTCTTCTCTACCGGGTTACATTGGGGCGCTACCGGAACTGATCGAATTGGTAGTCTACAGTGTTTCTGGATGTTTCAGACTGAAGCTGGGGTTAGCATGAGAGCAGCATCATTTCGTAGCTCCGTCGTGGCCATTCCGCAACCAATCATGGCAGCCGCTCTTTATCGTTATTTTGGGCGGGGTGGGTGGCGGAGCCGAGCTGTTTTGCAGCCATCATTGTGTGGAGTTCAGTTCATCTCACTAGTTTTGTATTTGTCATGAGGGGTTGTTCCTAATGTTTCTATTTTAGCGAGGTCAAAAAGAGATCCCATTAGTGGCCTACTGATTTTGCTCGATTCCTTTTCTTTTTTTTTACACGATTTTTCGTTATCTGCAAAGACTAAACAGAGTATTGCGACTCTGTGTTTGTTTGTAAATAGAGAATGAACCAAAGAGAACTAATTCTAAAACAGTAAATACTTGGATAACAATCAATCAAATGGAGAGAGAAGCAGGCACGACGGATTACAACGGGGGCAAAGGCCTGCGTTAACTACCTTTCACTATCTGCAAAGAGAGAGTACTCCTAATAGAAATGAGGGGGGGGGGCACCATTCAAAGCAGATCAGTGTGCATAAACACGAAAATGTTTTCACTTACCACGTACTTGACATTCGACAGCTTATGATATTTGCTATTAAAAAACCATTGAAATTCACTGAAAAAACCATAGGTTATAGACCATATATAGTTAGGAATTAGCATTTACAAAACCTTGAAAATTCACTGAAAAAACCATAGGTTATAGACCATATATAGTTAGGAATTAGCATTTAAAAAACCTTATTTTACTCACACAAAACCATTGAAATTCCATATATAGTTAGTTGCACTAACTATATATTGCGCACCCGCAATCCACTGCTGATCATGTCACATATTACATCATTCATGACATGGTCAGTGACATCACTGATGACATCACTGATGACATCTCAAATGACATCACTGATGACATCTCACTTGACATCAATGATCACATCACTGATGATATCATTCATGTGATAATACAATGCATCTCCTCACACTCTAATATAACCTCCGTTACACCCAGTGTTAAATACAGAGTATAATTTTTGAAACCATTGACACACCAATACTAGTTACTACATACGCACTCACTGATTCCTATGTCTACACACACATTCACTCATACAATCATTCATACATACAATCACTCATCTTGACAACACTATCATATGCACTCATACACCTATACAGACACTCACACTCTGCCACTCATCCATGGAGTTACTCACACACCTAGTCAGTCCTGAAAAGAATCAATCACACTTCCATTTTCTCATCTATACAGTTAAACACAGAACACCTTACATTTTTTAAACATATACTAACACATACTTACTCTCTTATAGAATCACTGATACAAGTACACATTGATCTGCACAGAGTCACACACCTCCCAGCCAGCCATACACACACTCAGTCTCCCATACAAATACTTGTGCAACCAATCAATAACCCATATAGCTACTTATATAGCTACTGATCAACACATGAAGCAGCTTGCACAACAACAGACATACTGATGCACACTTTCAGACAGTTTAGTCACTAACCCGTGCATTCAGTAAGACGCATTTAATCACTCACTCATACAGTCAATCACGCACCTACTAAAACCTTCATTCAGACACTTATACATCCACTCATTCTTCAATATGTAAAACATATTTAAACTTTACAGAAACACATAATCACTGGATGTTGTCATCAGTGATGTCATCAGTGATGTCACTGACCATGTCATGAATGATGTAATATGTGACATGATCAGCAGTGGATTGCGGGTGCGCAATATATAGTTAGTGCAACTAACTATATATGGAATTTCAATGGTTTTGTGTGAGTAAAATAAGGTTTTTTAAATGCTAATTCCTAACTATATATGGTCTATAACCTATGGTTTTTTCAGTGAATATATATATATATATATATATATACACACATATATATATATATACACACATACACACATATATATATATATATATACACACATACATACATATATATATATACACACATACATACATATATATATATATATATACACACATACATACATATATATATATATACACACATACATACATATATATATATTCACTGAAAAAACCATAGGTTATAGACCATATATAGTTAGGAATTAGCATTTAAAAAACCTTATTTTACTCACACAAAACCATTGAAATTCCATATATAGTTAGTTGCACTAACTATATATTGCGCACCCGCAATCCACTGCTGATGATGTCACATATTACATCATTCATGACATGGTCAGTGACATCACTGATGACATCACTGATGACATCTCAAATGACATCACTGATGACATCTCACTTGACATCAATGATCACATCACTGATGATATCATTCATGTGACAATACAATGCATCTCCTCACATTTTAATATAACCTCTGTTTCACCCAGTGTTAAAAACAGAGTATAATTTTTGAAACCATTGACACACCAATACTAGTTACTACATACGTACTCACTGATTCCTACGTCTACACACACATTCACTCATTCACCCATACAATCATTCATACATACAATCACTCATGTTTACAACACAATCATATGCACTCATACACCTATACAGACACTCACACTCTGCCACTCATCCATGGAGTTACTCACACACCTAGTCAGTCCTGTAAAGAATCAATCACACTTCCATTTTCTACTCTATACAGTTAAACATAGAGCACCTTACGTTTTCAACCATATACTAACACATACTTACTCTCTTATACAATCATTGATACAAGTACACATTGATCTGTACAGAGTCACACACCTCCCATCCAGCCACACACACACTCAGTCTCCCATGCAAATACTTGGGCAATCAATCAATAACCCATATAGTTACTCATATAGCTACTGATCAACACATGCAGCAGTTTACAGAACAACAGACATAATGATGCACAAATTAAGACAGTTTAGTCACTAACCCATGCACTCAGTGAGACACATTTAATCACTCACTCATACATTCAGTCATGCACCTACTAAATCCTTCGTCCAGACACTTATACATCCACTCATTCTTCAATATGTAAGACATATTTTAACTTTACAGAAACATAGTCACTGGATGTTGTCATCAGTGATGTCATCAGTGATGTCATTTGAGATGTCATCAGTGATGTCATCAGTGATGTCACTGACCATGTCATGAATGATGTAATATGTGACATCATCAGCAGTGGATTGCGGGTGCGCAATATATAGTTAGTGCAACTAACTATATATGGAATTTCAATGGTTTTGTGTGAGTAAAATAAGGTTTTTTAAATGCTAATTCCTAACTATATATGGTCTATAACCTATGGTTTTTTCAGTGAATTTTCAAGGTTTTGTAAATGCTAATTCCTAACTATATATGGTCTATAACCTATGGTTTTTTCAGTGAATTTCAATGGTTTTTTAATAGCAAATATCATAAGCTGTCGAATGTCAAGTACGTGGTAAGAATTTTTTTTTTCGTGTTTATGCACACTGATCTGCTTTGATTGCTGCCCCCCACCCCTCATTTCTATTAGGAGTACTCTCTCTTTGCAGATAGTGAAGGGTAGTTAACGCAGCCCTTTCCCCCTTTGTAATCCGTCGTGCCTGCTTCTCTCTCCATTTGATTGATTGTTCTCTTTGGTTCATTCTCTATTTACAAACAAGCACAGAGTCGCAATACTCTGTTTAGTCTTTGCAGATAGCGAAAAATCGTGTAAAAAAACAAAAGGAATCGAGCAAAATCAGTAGGCCACTAATGGGATCTCTTTTGACCTCGCTAAAATAGAAACATTAGGAACAACCTGTTGAAAATAGCAATGCGTATGTATATAAGCGGCGTTCATTTGTGTTCACAGTACCCCTTGTTGATTGTTTCAATCGAGCATTGAATTGTTCGAAGTTAATTCTCTTAACGATCTTCTCTACCTGCAAACGAGGAAGAATAGGAATATTCTATCTCCCTTTGCAGATAGTGAAGGGTAGGTAACGCAAGCCTTTAACACGTCGTACCTATTTCATTCCTCATTGATTGATTGATTGTCCGAACATTGACTGTTTGGGAATTAGTTCTTTTTGGAGGTATTCCCTGTTTGCAAATAAACGTAGGAAAATCTTTGCAAGTAGTGAAAGGGTACGTAATGCGGACCGTTCTCCCCCGTTGTAATCTGTCATGCCTATCTACTCCCCACTGATTGATGCACCTTTTTCACCCGGACCATTTACTAGAGATACGTCATCTGGCCCGACCAGAGAGCACCCCTAGTGAAAAGGACATATGCAATAATAACGAAGTGATCACTGTATCCTGTTAACAGAAACTTTACCATGAAACAACCTGGAAAGAAAAAAATAGGAAAACGAAAATCAGTAGGCCACTGATGAACATGAACTTTTATTAAACAACGAACAAAGAAACGATAACATAACGTAATGATAAAACCTATTAATGTCCTAGAAACAAGAAAACGTTAAAATATGCCAGTGGTGAGAGACCAGAAAAACAGTAAGAGAAACCAAATCACCCCTCGCTGTCCCACCGCCTGCCACGCCAAAAAAATCGATAGACTAGGGAAAATGCAAGTCAGTAGAACATCCACCCCCACTCTGGAAACTTCCAAGGTGGGGCAGGGTTCCGGCTACGCCCAGCCGGGAGCAGCCCATATAAGGCAGGTCCTGCTGCCACGCCTCGGCCAGGAGATCCTAACGTAGGGTGTAGCCGGAGGAGAGGCCGAGACCAGCGGGACCCGGCCAGGGGATTGCCTTTACAACGCTGAACAGTTGCAGGGGGGGGGAATGTCTCCTCGACCCTCCCCTCTCTCTCCCAGTCCGGCCGCGGTGGCCCTTGAGAGTTGCAGGTAGTCCCGCCACATGCTCTTCCGGTCCGACCACCAACGGTCGGGGGGCCGAGGCCGACGGGATCCGGCTGCAGCCGATAAACCAAGAAACCCGTTCATGGGGCCAGAGCCAGGGGCGTCCGGCCGACATCCACCGGAAGCCCGGCCCGAAGACGGACGGGACACTTCTTTCTTTTATAATGGCTGCGACAACACTGGAGGGGGATGTCTTGCACATGCCTCCGACCCCCCCCTCGTCCTCATCGCCTGGTCCGGCCATAACAAATCTCAAGCGAGACGCCGTGGGGTGCACTGGGAGGGAGAGACGGTGCGAACAGGCCTCTCCCGCCTCCCCAGGTGGAGGCTTCCCAGCTGCACCCTCAGCGCTCCAGGCGGTGGCATCCTAACAACTACAGTGCTGCACAGTTTCGGAACGACCTAGATAACGGTTCTTCCACTGTGGCCATGCTGCAACGTCTCGCCCGGCAGGGTGGAGCCCGTCCGCTCATGTGACCCCGCGATCGCCGGTAGCTGCCGAACTCTCAAAATGGCGGTCGACCTGGCAATAGCGGGCCCAACATAAAGAAATGGCCCGGTCACTGGTTGACTCCACCACCGTAGTCCTCCACGACCTTGAAGATTCTAGAGGAGCCGCGGGAGTCTCCGACCCCCGATGGGGAATGACTGCCATGATCGCCCGTGGAGTGACGAAACTGTATCCGCGGGACGTCGGCGCTCCCATGCTGGCGCCAGCCTCACTTTGAATTACTACAATCCTGCAGACCTTACTTCCGGTGAAAGCACAGTGTGACCCGGTAGGAAAAATTATTGCACCCCCTCCCCTTTTTGACTGATAGTTCAAACCACCGATCCTTTCCTTTGCCCTTTTAACGGAACTTTGGACTGCCTCCCCCTCTTTTACATTTTCTAGAGAAAACAAAACATTAACCACTACATTAGCATAGCAGTTGACACCAGAACTGTTTTCAAATTGAAAACCAACAACATCTTCAACAGAATCCTTTTTGTTTCTGCTGTGACCCTGCTACAGCACAGGCATTGTCCCCAGCAGTAATTCTGCAATGCCGGTAAGAATAGCTGTGGTGCCTACTGGACTCACTCACCCCCGCGGCGCCCCACGCCGTTTTTTGCTGGGCGGCAACTTACTAGACATCACTTTCGTGCCATCTAGATTTCAGCGCGTTCTGCTGCCTTGGAACTATTCGCACAACAGACCGCTACTGACAAGAATATTTCATTATTGGTGCTGTCAATTTCAATAAATCTATTGGATAATTAAAAAGAAATTGCCACGGTCTCTTCGTTGTTTAAATGTTTTTACTGTTTTTGTTTTGTTGTATATATTTATATGTTATTAAAGTTTTATATTCCTACTACTTTGTTGGAGTGCTATATATTTTTAATGTGACACATAATTGTAAAAACTTTGATGTACAAAGAGTCATTCCTGGAATCTTCCGCTTCAGGCTCGGTCCCCTCCCCAATCACAATACAGGATGGTTTTCAGATAGTAGGAACGCGTGTGCTGTGACGGATCACATCGGGTGTGGGCCTTGATCTACTATAACTCCTTTGAAGAGGGGTGATTCTTTACAGCTGGGGCCATAAACTACATCTGCAGGGCTAGCTGATAGCCTAGGACCGGCCTGGACATTCGGACACAGAGGAAGAGGAGTGTCAGAGGGTGCGGTAGTGAATAGGGCGAAAGGGAGGTGTCGGGCGGGCACAGAGTGTGATTCTCAGGGAAGAGCAGCGCAGATGGGGGAAGGTTTATTGCCCATGCATAAGACAGAGAGCGGTGGTGACCAGTGCCTGGGGGAGATGCTTACGAGGGTGAGGAGCCATGCTACGAATCGACAGCGTGCAGAGAGTGGGTCTGGTCAAGACATCTAAAATGGCTGCCGTGCACGACAAAAGTGTGGCATTTCAAAAAAGGCAAGATGGCGCAGACAATGTTTTTCAACACTTCCTCATTTCCTTCGAATCGAACGTTAACAGACGTTGGGGCATATTACCAAAGTTAAGCGATATTTATCGCTAACGATGCTTACCAACCAATTTTTTACCACTAAGCATCGTCAGAAATTATCGAAGATAAACCTTACTATTATCAAGGTTTATCGCAAATGCGATAATAAACGGCCGCAATGCATGAATATCGCTAAAAAGTCAGCGATATTCATGCATTACCGAGCTAATACTCTTAGCCATGTTATCCACCTCCCATTGGATAACATGGCTAAGAACTGCTCAGGGCAGGTGTTACTTTTTGGAGATATTCGCGCTTAGCGCGAATATCTCCAAAAGTTGGTAATAGGAGATAGATATCTTGCATGTTGTAATGCAAGTTATTGTGGTATATGGAACTCATACCATAATCTCTCAGGAAAGCAGAAACTGATCCTTTTGGGACCGCCTAAAAAGGCCTAGGGGGTGAGGAGTACTCTACTTTGCCCCCTTTTCACGTTCCGAACTATTTTATTTTACTCTCTTCTGTAATTACACAAAATACCAGCGATAAGATGCATCGGAGACACACAGTGAGAGAAAGGAGGCCGGAGATGAAGAAGACATGTCAAATACACATTGGAGATAATATAGTGGCAGAAGGGAAGTAAATATGAGTAAACTTACCATGTAACATAAAAATGTTGCACTCTATACTATAAGTCTCATTTTATACTACAATCACTTCGCTACAACCTCATAAATTAAAAATAAAAATAAATAATGTCTCAAACAATTTTTGATTTCTAAATATAAATTTATTCTTCAGAATTTTCTAAATTTGAAACAACTAGTAACATGTCCTCATCAGTAATTTCCTCTTCAATCATCTCATCTGGAATCTCCTCATTAAAAGTCTGCAATG
The DNA here is from genome assembly GCF_964261635.1 of Lissotriton helveticus. Classification (NCBI taxonomy): domain Eukaryota; kingdom Metazoa; phylum Chordata; class Amphibia; order Caudata; family Salamandridae; genus Lissotriton; species Lissotriton helveticus. The sequence continues at coordinate 663,112 of NW_027612052.1, read as the reverse complement.
ATGATTCTTGTAACTCTATGGTCTCCAAACACTCGATAAATTCGCCATCAAGAGATTGATCAAAAAAATCATTCAAGTCATCTCCTCCTTCTGACAATATTTCATTATTGGTGCTGTCCATTTCAATCAATGTAGTGGAATCATTCAAGTCATCTCCTCGTGACAATATTTCATTATTGGTGCTCTCAATTTCAATCAATGTAGTGGAATCATTCAAGTCATCTCCTCCTTGTGACAATATTTCATTATTGGTGCTGTCCATTTCAATCAATCTAATGGAATCATACAAGCCATCTCCTCCTTGTGACAATATTTCATTATTGGTGCTCTCAATTTCAATCAATGTAGTGGAATCATTCAAGTCATCTCCTTGTGACAATATTTCATTCTTGGTGCTGTCCATTTCAATCAATCTAATGGAATCATACAAGTCATGTCCTCCTTGTGACAATATTTCATTATTGGTGCTCTCAATTTCAATCAATGTAGTGGACAATTCAAAAGAAATTGCCACGGTCTCTTCATTGTGAGCCATTTTATTTTGAAATTGCTTGCTGTAAATTGCAGAAAAAAATAATCACTTTCATTTATCGTTTTTAGTAATACATAATATAAAACTAACTTCATCAAGTATTTAGTATAACAGAAGGACTGCAAATAAATAACAGAAAACATTTTTCAAATTATCTTCAAGTGTACAACATAGTTCCCCTTACAAATTAACAACTCACCTTTTTAAAAGTAGCAGAAGTGTTAGTACTGTGTAAATCAAACACCAGAAATTCACCACCAAAAATTCCTCACAAATGTACCTCAGACAGTAGTATCACAAAATGGCTGTGGTTTCCTCTCATTTGACATATATACATAACCAATTAACTTTCATCACACACAAATACAAAACCAAAGTAACATTTTAATTGGTTCTAAATTTCAACACTTTCAAATGTGTTTTCCCCATGCAATTTTCCATAGGACATTTACATACGTCTACAGCCTGAATGGCTGAACGGAATTACACCAAACTTGGCAAAATGGTACATCAAACCTAAGAGGTCAGGAAGGATCTACTATGCCCCCTTATGGTCATTTCCCCCTTCGCTTTGGCCTCCTCTTGTCTCTCAATCCTACCGAGGGACAAGATGGCGGCCGCTACGGACTGTTTGGAATGTTGACAGACGCCGGAGAACCAATCAGCTTCGCAAAGCTCCGTAACGCGAAAAGTACGCGAAGCGGAGCGCTGTTACAGATATATATCTTTTTTTCAACGTTAATTTCTCAAAATCCACTGGAGCACATATATTGAGACCTAGCAAAGGCACATCGGGCTACCAGTCCCTAATATTTTGCCAAGTTTCGTGCAAATCCATTCAGACGTTCGATTATTATTATTTTGTTTTTTTTTTGCCCCGCGGGGCCCTTTTAAAACCTCCACATCAAACCTAGGGGGTCAGCGAGGATCTACTATGCCCCCTTATAGTTATTTCCCCCTTTGTTTTGACCTCCTCTTGTCTCTCGATCCTACCGAGAGACAAGATGGCGGCCGCTACGGACTGTTTGGAATGTTGACAGACGCCGGAGAACCAATCAGCTTCGCTTCACAAAGCTCCGTTGCGCGAAAAGTCCGCGAACCAGAGCGCTAACCGGTCCGCTGTTACAGATATATATCTTTTTTTAAACGTTAATTTCTCAAAATCCACTGGAGCACATATATTGAGACCTACAAAAGGCACATCGGGCTACCAGTCCCTACAATTTTGCCAAGTTTCGTGCAAATCCATTCAGCCGTTCGGGCTAAAAGTGAGGCCAACCGCCCTATGGAAAACTCAATGTTAAAAACACGTTTTGGGACCCCCCTTTTTTCTCGGCCCCCACTGGACGAACCCCCCCAAATTTTCAAGGGCTGCTCAGAAACCAAATGTGCCATTTTCCTGAAAATTTCAGCCGATTCCGTCCACAAACGCCAAAGTTATTAGACATAGAATTTTCAAAAAACCCATAGAGAAAAAATCCTAACTATATATACCTACTGGCGACCGCCAGTAGGTAATACACACATACATATATATATATATATATATATACACACACATACATATATATATATATATATATATATATATATATATATATACACATACATACATATATATATATATATTCACTGAAAAAACCATAGGTTATAGACCATATATAGTTAGGAATTAGCATTTACTAAACCTTATTTTACTCACACAAAACCATTGAAATTCCATATATAGTTAGTTGCACTAACTATATATCGCGCACCCGCAATCCACTGCTGATGATGTCACATATTACATCATTCATGACATGGTCAGTGACATCACTGATGACATCACTGATGACATCTCAAATGACATCACTGATGACATCACTGATAACAACATCCAGTGATTTTTTGTTTCTATAAAGTTTAAATATGTCTTACATATTGAAGAATGAGTGGATGTGTAAGTGTCTGGACGAAGGATTTAGTAGGTGCATGACTGACTGTATGAGTGAGTGATTAAATGTGTCTCACTGACTGCATGGGTTAGTGACTAAACTGTCTTAATTTGTGCATCATTATGTCTGTTGTTCTGTAAACTGCTGCATGTGTTGATCAGTAGCTATATGAGTAACTATATGGGTTATTGATTGATTGCCCAAGTATTTGTATGGGAGACTGAGTGTGTGTGTGGCTAGCTGGGAGGTGTGTGACTCTGTGCAGATCAATCTGTACTTGTATCAATGATTGTATAAGAAGGTAAGTATGTGTTAGTATATGTTTGAAAATGTAAGGTGCTCTATGTTTAACTGTATAGACAAGAAAATGGAAGTGTCATTGATTCTTTACAGGACTGACTAGGTGTGTGAGTAACTCCATGGATGCGTGGCAGACTGTGAGTGTCTGTATAGGTGTATGAGTGCATATGATAGTGTTGTAAAGATGAGTGATTGTATGTATGAATGATTGTATGGGTGAATGAGTGAAGGTGTGTGTAGACGTAGCAATCAGTGAGTGCGTATGTAGTAACTAGTATTGGTGTGTCAATGGTTTCAAAAATTATACTCTCTTTTTAACACTGGTTAAACAGAGGTTATATTAAAATGTGAGGAGATGCATTGTATTGTCACATGAATGATATCATCAGTGATGTGGTCATTGATGTCAAATGAGATGTCATCAGTGATGTCATCAGTGATGTCATTTGAGATGTCATCAGTGATGTCATCAGTGATGTCACTGACCATGTCATGAATGATGTAATATGTGACATCATCAGCAGTGGATTGCGGGTGCGCGATATATAGTTAGTGCAACTAACTATATATGGAATTTCAATGGTTTTGTGTGAGTAAAATAAGGTTTAGTAAATGCTAATTCCTAACTATATATGGTCTATAACCTATGGTTTTTTCAGTGAATTTTCAAGGTTTTGTAAATGCTAATTCCTAACTATATATGGTCTATAACCTATGGTTTTTTCAGTGAATTTCATTGGTTTTTTAACAGCTAATATCTGTAGCTGTAAAATTTATTCTTCTTTAAATCCAAAAATATATTTTATATGTTTATGAATAATTATTTTTTTAAATATTTTTTTTTCTTCGTTCCCGCTTCGCGAATCGGGAACCTTACAGTAAAAAAATGTTCAGAAAAATAAAAAAAAAAGTTCTTTTCAGAACTACCTCCCCGTTATTAAAAAATTGGTACAATATTTGGAACTGTGCCAACCTCTATTTCTCTTAGTTCGCTTCCTAGTTCGCTCGCTGGTACGCGAACTGGAAGCGAACCAAAAACAGTAAGTATAAGGGAAGGAAACACACACTTATGTTAAAAGAAAGACAGCTATAGGGGAGTAAACTAGAGATACTATTACCCATAATCCACTACTGATGATGTCACATATTACATCATTCATGACATGCTCAGTGACATCATCAGCAGAGGATTGCGGGTTTTTTGGCAACATGCCTTATCGACGGTTTAATAACGCTGCCTTTTGCTTTATATAAGTTTTCAAATTGTATGAAATATATACCAATAGGTCTTTATGAACCTTTAGGTAGTGCTTTTGTTCATGAGGTCTGGTCGCTTCCATACACATACAGATGTTTCAAAGATGATCAAGAAGTTTATCTGAATGGAGAGGAATGCACTGAGACGCCAGATCATTCACTAATGTGTAGGCACATACAGTTACACGATTCATGCAACAAACACCGACCAAATATGGCTTGCGTGATGCAAGGCACGCCAGTTCCTGCTATCATCCCCACGTTCAAGTTGTTGGAAAATGGTAGTTATTTGATGCTCAATAATGAAGATTGTTCTGAGTTAATTAAAAGTATTCCTTTTATCGTAACAGTAAGTGAACGGGTTATTTGCTGCAGAAATGTTCTATTTCCTCCCACACATGAACATAGGGAGTTTTCAATCTGGCCACAAATACCAACCTTGGGACACGTTTCAACGGCATGACAAGAATAAGAGCTCTTTTGTCTCAGAGAGAGGTGGCCTTGAGTTCGGCCCGTGAAACTTTCGTACTTCACATAGCGAACACCCGTACACAGGTTTGCCTTTCAATTTCAGCAACATGTTTCCGACTATCTTTAACGCATCCTCCACAAAATCCCTGGCACACTTTTTTAAAGTTGTTACCAGTGGTCTCGTGACTTCATTTGAGAAAATCTTTGGAGTCATCCCTGCTCCCTTTCATTCCATTTTCTCCACTCTGGTTCGTGGATTGCATTTTTACTTGCATTACCAGCGGACGCTCTTGTGCTTTTTTACATTTTTAAATATGGATGTCCCTCCTATGCAACCTCCGACCCTGCAGCTGCTGACACTGTTCCGCAATCGCATGCTAGAATATTATGGCACAATGCCGTTGGCGATATTAAGCACGGCATATGGATTATCTTTTCGGTTCTCCTACTTCACCTGTGTCCAGCCTGTATTTCACTGCCTGACCTGTGATTTCGATTGGGCCATTGATTTGTGTCTCTGCAGACCGGTTTCTCCTGACGTCGACTTTAATCAGCTGATGACTCCTATCATTACTCACGAGTTGATTTGTCCTGGCGAAAGGATTATGGCTGTGGCATTGATGCATGGACTACTTGGTCCCTGGAATTTACTGGCGGCAGCACAGTCTTTCTTGGAACACAGCTTTCTTGAAAACCCACCGAGCTGTCCTCTGATGGTGATAGAGGATCCGGTGCTGGGAGAGCACGTATGTTCTTTTCCGCTTTTAAATTGGATGGCTGAACTGTTTTCGGATGAAGACGGTGACTTCCTGTTGGAGGCTGTTGCAGCTTATTTTGCATACACAGTTATGTCATAGACCTTTTTCATGTTTCATATGCTGAGTACTAGCATTTCATTGACAATTCATTGACTTAATTGTCAAGTTTTTATTATTTACCTTGCCTATTGGCTTAAGACTCGATAAAGTACTTGGCTGTTTTATTTTTCTTTAGCATTGAATTTTCCTAGTTTTTAATGCTTTACCTTGCGGACCGTCCACATATAAACTTGCAATCTGCTCTCATGAGATGGCACTTCTATTATCTTATTCAGTTCGTTTCCGGATCATGAGGAGGTGTCATCTAGGTCCTGGATATCTTTACACCGTGTTAAGTTAGCATGGGCTCATTACCGGTTTAAACGCCATTTTTCCTTTTTTGCAACTTCTGCACACGACATTTAGTTGTTGCTTTAGCTTTCCACCTAGTAGTTCATCGTGGTTTACATGAGAATAATATGTTATTGGTCTACTATCTGCTTTACTTGTTAAACTATATCTGTACAGCGAGTGCTAAAGTTTCAAGAACAACACGGTACAGAATTGTTATGAGGTCTGATCTCCACGACTTCATACTCATAACATAAGTGCAACTTCTGCCAATTCTGGGCATGAGGCGGGTTTTATATTGCTTTGCCGAACACACATACACAACAGTTGATGCGGTTCACATGAAGAGAGAGCTGGTGTATGCTGATGTGATTCCTTCAAATCTAAGACACTAAAGTATGGGCACGCCCTAAACCAACACAAAGAGACCTTCTTAGCAAATAATATAATATGTGTATTAGGGAGGGTGAGATATAAGCAGCCGCGGGCCGTGGAGGGAGTTACGGTGAGGCAGGGAGGCGGGGAGGGGGAGAAGCAGGGTGGAGCCCTCTCTACCTTGCCCCTCCCCCTCCCCGCCTCCCTGCCCCACCGTAACTCCCTCCACGGCCCGCGGCTGCTTATAAGTGTTGCTAACTCTTATTCATTTACAGCATGTTAACATACTGTCACCATTCGCTTTTTATGTACTAGTAACTATGCTGGTAATTTTGCTACTGATAATATGTGTACTTGTATTCTCCACCCTGCTTCTCCCCCTCCCCGCCTCCCTGCCTCACCGTAACTCCCTCCACGGCCCGCGGCTGCTTATAAGTGTTGCTAACTCTTATTCATTTACAGCATGTTAACATACTATCACCATTCACTTTTTATGTACTAGTAACTATGCTGGTAATTTTGCTACTGATAATATGTGTACTTTTATTATCTAAGGTACTACGCCTGAGAAGACGGCATTAGTAAATAAACATTTCAAATACACATGTGTTCTTCTTAACTCCATGTTCTGGTTTCTAAGAAATATATAACGACCGACTGTTCATGAGTTCCACGTATCCTGAGGTACTATAAGTTCATATTCTGGATTGTCTAAACATTGAGAGTTTGTTATATCCAATGTGACACTGTACCTAGCTTGCTAAGGGGTTTTTGATTACTAAGGTGAGTTTTGGGACACCCTAATTCGCCGAGGTTCCAATCCTCTGTCCACAGTTCTGTGTGAGAACAGAAACCCTGCGACAGGGGCACCCCCGACCCTTGCTGGACCTTCATCACACTTGCGATACAACTCCAGCAATGCGCCACCTTTACGGCACAGATACATCACGCATCTGTGCTGTTTTTGCCCCGTGATGCGCCGCATTGTAAATGCAGCACACCATAGGTGACGGAACAGCGGCACAGAATGACTAACACATCCCTGGTGATGCGCCAGTCATCATAAATCTATCCCTATGCTTCTTATCTTGTTAGAGATGAACCGCCATATGTATCATCAAAGTTATTTGCATTTCCTAAATAGCGAACTTTAAGGAATAAATAGCGATTCTTTACCATTCCTAGTTTGCGATGAGCTATTTGCTAATTAGCCGAATGTAGCCCAATGAAGCCCAATGTAGCCCAATGTAGCCCAAAGATGGCCGCCAGACACACAAAAAAACAAATGTAGCCCAAATATCAGCCAGATGTAGCCCAACTATAGCCCAGTGACAGAATGACCAATCAGCTTCGCAAACCTCCGTTACGCGAAGCGGAGCGCTGTTACAGATATATATCTTTTTTTGAACGTTAATTTCTCAAAATCCACTGGAGCACATATATTGAGACCTAGCAAAGGCACATCGGGCTACCAGTCCCTAATATTTTGCCAAGTTTCGTGCAAATCCATTCAGCCGTTCAATTATTATTTTTATTATTTTTTTTTGCCCCGCGGGGCCCTTTTAAAACCTCCACATCAAACCTAGGGGGTCAGCGAGGATCTACTATGCCCCCTTATAGTTATTTCCCCCTTTGTTTTGACCTCCTCTTGTCTCTCGATCCTACCGAGAGACAAGATGGCGGCCGCTACGGACTGTTTGGAATGTTGACAGACGCCGGAGAACCAATCAGCTTCGCTTCACAAAGCTCCGTTGCGCGAAAAGTACGCGTCCTGGGACGCTGCCCGGTCCGCTGTTACAGATATATATCTTTTTTTAAACGTTAATTTCTCAAAATCCACTGGAGCACATATATTGAGACCTACAAAAGGCACATCGGGCTACCAGTCCCTACAATTTTGCCAAGTTTCGTGCAAATCCATTCAGCCGTTCGGGCTAAAAGTGAGGCCAACCGCCCTATGGAAAACTCAATGTTAAAAACACGTTTTGGGACCCCCCTTTTTTCTCGACCCCCCCTGGACGAAACCCCCCCCAATTTTCAGGGGCTGCTCAGAAACAAAATGTGCCATTTTCCTGAAAATTTCAGCCAATTCCGTCCACAAACGCCAAAGTTATTAGACATAGAATTTTCAAAAATCCCATAGAGAAAAAATCCTAACTATATATACCTACTGGCGACCGCCAGTAGGTAATATATATTCACTGAAAAAACCATAGGTTATAGACCATATATAGTTAGGAATTAGCATTTAAAAAACCTTATTTTACTCACACAAAACCATTGAAATTCCATATATAGTTAGTTGCACTAACTATATATCCCGCACCCGCAATCCACTGCTGATGATGTCACATATTACATCATTCATGACATGGTCAGTGACATCACTGATGACATCACTGATGACATCACTGATGACATCATCCAGTGACTGTGTGTTTCTGTAAAGTTTACATATGTTAGATATATTGAAGAATGAGTGGATGTATAAGTGTCTCGATGAAGGATTTAGTAGGTGCGTGACTGACTGTATGAGTGAGTGAATAAATGTGTCGTACTAAATGCATGGGTTAGTGACTAAACTGTCAATGTTTGCTTCAGTATGTCTGTTGTGATGTAAACTGCTGCATGTGTGGATCATTAGCTATACGAGAGGCTACATATGTTATTGATTGGTTGCCCAAGTATTTGTATGGGAGATTGAGTTTGTGTGGGGGTGGCTGGGAGGTGTGTGACTCTGTGCATAGATGTGTGAGCAGTTGATTCACTAGGTGTATGAGTTCAAGAGTGCATGTGGAAACAGCTACATGGGCGGTTGACTGCGTGCATGAGTGTATTGATGAGTGAATGGATATGTCAATGCTACATGTCATAGTAAGTACCTATGTAAAACACAGTACATGTGAGAGTTGGCATATATAAATAACTGTGCATGAGAGCCACTGAATGTGTGAGTGGCTGTATGGATCATTGTGAACTTGTATCAGGGATTGTATAAGAGAGTAAATATGTGTTAGTATATGTTTGAATAAGTAAGGTGTGTATAACTGTATAGTTGAGGAAATAGAGGTGTGATTGATTCTTTGCATGACAGACTAGGTGTGTGAGTAACTCCATGGATGAGTAACAGTGTGTGAGTGTCTGTATACACTGAGTGTATCTAAGGTTTTATTAGAGTCTGAAGAGGTTTATCGTATTAGCACAAGAATGATGTCAAATGAGATGTCATCAGTGATGTCATCAGTGATGTCATTTGAGATGTCATCAGTGATGTCATCAGTGATGTCACTGACCATGTCATGAATGATGTAATATGTGACATCATCAGCAGTGGATTGCGGGTGCGCGATATATAGTTAGTGCAACTAACTATATATGGAATTTCAATGGTTTTGTGTGAGTAAAATAAGGTTTTTTAAATGCTAATTCCTAACTATATATGGTCTATAACCTATGGTTTTTTCAGTGAATATATATATATATATATATATATATATATATATGCTATATATGTATATGCTCAATAACGCCATCCATCACGCTTCTTCACCACCACGGTAGCAAAATAACGTCAGAGCGAAACCACAAATAAGTGCAAATCTTTCAGTGCTTTATTTGTGCTCTAAATTCCAGCCAGCAACTGTTGTGACGCGTTTCGCCTCTCGTAGAGGCTTGATCACATGATGTGTCATTGACATAGATGAGGGTATATATAGCAAAATTGATTTAAACCAACAGCAGCTGTGTAACATGTTAAAACAGTAGACATAATAGAAATACTGCCCAAAGTGTTAGCAGCAAGCAGCATATTCAGGGCATAGTGCCCAACGTAATGTAGATATATACTTTTCAAATGTTAAGAAAAACATATACTATATACAAATAAATATGTAGAAAATAGACAATTATTTAAAGCCGTTTTTGCATATTGAAGAAAACCAATTTAAAAAGTCATATTTACAAGCAACCAAGAATTTCATATAACTTAATATTTACATTGATTTCACTGATATGGTGCAAAACCTGGTGAGGACATAGGGAGGAGTGGAAGATCCTAAGTGAAACACTATCCTGCCTCGCAATCCCAAGTCCCCTACCATTAGTCTACGACTGTTCTAATCTAACAATGCTAGTCTCAAATGTAGACTATGTATAATGTATAACTGTTGGATATCCTAATATCCCTCATAAACATACTGGGAAAGCCACCCAAGGTGAATGGAATGTGAATGTGACATTAAAATATAATTTCAATCGGGAAATAGACACTCTAGTTTATTGTCTTGGCTTCATCTGATCCCAGATGGGTAATATATATATATATATTACCTACTGGCGGTCACCAGTAGATATATATAGTTACTACCTAGTTTACATAGGAAATACCCAACATTCTATTGGGAATAACTTTGGCCCCGGTTGATGAATCTATGTGAATTTCTCAAAGAAGATGGCCCGTTACGCTCCGCTGCTTCCCTGAAATTTTTGGGGGGATTTGACAAGTGGGGGCTGAGAAAAAAGGGGGGTCCCAAAACGTTTTTTCCCCACGTTATTTTCCATAGGACGATTAGACACGGCTACTGCCCGAACCGCTGAACGGAATTACACCAAACTTGGCAAAATGGTAGGGACTGGTACGCAGTACACCCTTTTGTTTAAATGGTGTAAATTCCTCCAGTAGTTGTTGTGAAAATCAAATTTGAAAAAATGTATATATCTATTAGCACGTGAACATTCGCTTCGGTGGTAACCAGGAAGTGTTGGCCCCCATCTTGTCTTCGAGGCAGAAGGGGGGGCTAAAAAAAGTGGGAAACATGAAAAGGGGCCAGGGTGGAGTCTCCCCGACTCCCTAGGCCTTCTCAGGGGGTCCCTGAAGGACTCCTAAAGGCACAAAAAGATCTTTTTTTTTTTTTTTTAAATCACGAGGTGCGCGCACGGTGCTCGCACCCTATAGCTGCCATTTTGTGTAGTTTCAGAAGAGAGTGAAAAACAAAAGCGGAGCACGTGGTTAAGGAGGCAGGGTAGAGTCTCCCTGACCCCCTAGGGCCTTCTCAGGGGGTCCCTGAAGGACCCCTGAAGGCCCAATAAATCTTTATTTTTTTTGTAAATCGCGAGGTGCGCGCACGGTTCTCGCACCCTATCCGCCATTTTGTATTTCTGAGGTAGAAGAGAGCCAAAAACAAAAGTCCATAACGTGACAAGGGGGCAGGGTAGAGACTTCTTGACCCCCTAGCTCTTCTGAGGGGGTCGCTGAAGGAAGCCAAAGGGCTAAAAAACTATATATTTTTTTTAAAGTTGCAAGGTGCACGCACGGTGACCCCTGAAGGCCCCAAAAATCTTTTTTTTTTTTACAAAAAATCGTGTGGTGCACGCGCGGTGCGCACTTCAGAATAAAAAAGCAAAACAAAATCGATTTATATAACAAGTTTGTGTGTTTAGATGTTGGGTGGCTCTAAAAAGAGCCGTTGTGTTCATTGAGTGTTTTTTGTACCTACAAGTAAGTACCGATGCAGAGTCTGAAGTTTTAAAAGGAAGACTCTGTTCCCCTCATCTGTAAAATTTACATCATCTCTCCTATAGATGCCTTGCATGTTGTAACGCAAGTTGTGCTATATAGAACCCATGCCATAATCTCTGAGGAAAGCAGAAACAGACTTATTCACATGTTTCCTTGCTTTTTCAATCTGTGGACAATATTGGTTGGACCTGTTCCATTTTTGCCTTTGGCATATATTAGAATATACCAAGGCAGTTTGTGGAAAAAGTGCCATCAATTGGCCAAAGGTGTCTTTTAAAAGCATTGCCAGACCTACCCCAGTCAAAGTGCCCAGGTCATTGCCACCACAGTGCACAATTATGAGGTCAGGGTGTGGGAGATGCATAAAGGATTTTACCAATGGCATCAATTGGTGACATCTCAATCCTCTCTGGCCAATCCACATAATATCCACATTTGGTAAATCAAGGTTGAGAAAGTATCTATTTGTTGTATACCTTTTACTCCAGAAAATATAGCTGTGTCCTATAATCCAAACTTTTAGTATTTTTAAGGCAGATCCGGTAGTACTCAGATGGGCTCTGGAAGTCAAATGGCAGTTTGAAGCTGAGAGTTTAGAAAAACATGTGGAGGAGATTCAGTGCAATTGAAAAACTAGAAATGATTGGTTGTTTCTTAAAATGTAACATTGAAAACTAGGGTGCATGCTAATGTTTTTTAAGAAGTAAAAATGCTATTGGCTGGGAAAAAGTCATCAAAAGTAACATAGCAATGAATAAGCAGGTGTATTGCAAGGTCAAACAGCCTTGCTGGATTTATTTGCAACATTGAGATATGAACTTCTGACCTGTGTATTCACCCAGGTGCTGTATGGAGTGTTACCATGGTGACAGGCAGAGAGGGCAGAGGGGGAAGGTTGAACTGTATGTGACTTTTCAAATGTTGTAAGGTAAAACCGATTGAAATGTTAGTTTGGTTTTGAAATTGTGTGGGAAGAAATTTGATTGGTTATGTACAAGAATATGGGTCTGAAATGAGAGGGAATCAGTGCCATTTACTGGCTGCAGTGTCTGAGGTACATTTCAGAGATTCTGCTCAAGAAAATCTGGTGGGTGATTGACACTGTTCTAAATCTTCAAAAGCATTTTCAAAGGTGAGTTGTTATTTGTAAGGGGATCTATGTTTGTGCATTTTAAGTTAATAAGATAAATGTGTTCTAATGTGGAAGTCCCTCACTGTTCCTGTGTTTGTCTCTCTCACTGTTTCTCTTTCTTTGCACCACTGTTCTTTTTCTTTCCTTTCTTTTTCCGTACATCTTTCTGTTTCACTTATTCCTTTTTCCTTTCTCTTAATATGGTTCTTTTTCCCTCCTTTCTCTTTTCTCACCTTCATGTATCTTCCCTTACTGACACTGTCTTTCATTGAATTTCTCACCTCTTTCCCCTCTTTATGTTCTCTTCTTTGTACATCACTCTCATTCTTTTTCTCCTGGTCCCATTCCCTTACTGCCCGTCACTTTTCTTTGTTCCCTGCATCTGTCAATCCACTTCTTTTATTTTCCTTTCCTCATTCCCATTTGCTTTCACTGCATTTGTCATTTTCCTCTGTGTTAGTCATTATAACTGCCTCACTCCCTTACAGTTCCTCGCTGTCCCTCTCTTTCTCTCTCTGACTGACTTCATCTCTTTTCACAACTCTTTCTTTAATTTCCTCTTTCTTTCCATAAATTCTACTCTCACACTTACTCCATTTTACTGTGTGCGTTTACCATTTTTGTGTTTGCTTGCACCATTTCTGTTTCTCCTTGAACCATGTCACCTGCTCTGTGCACCGTTTTTATTTTCTGTGTGTCCACTATAGCTCTCCCTCTGTCTTGCATATTGTCATGTGTATAAGATCACATTGTGCGTCAAGATTCATTTTAGATGAATCTGGTTGAATAATTTGCTTAGTTGATGTGTTTAAAAATATGGTAATAATGTATTCTTGAAGTGAGTAAGGTTATAGGACATATAGAGCTAGACAGAGCTATGCAGAATGTGTGTCAGGCCTCTTAATTTCCCAATTAATCTCTATGTTGCTCAATACAGATATAGGGTGTGCTTTTGCAATGAGAAAGGAATATAATGTCTTTCATATATATATGGGCTGTGTTCTGCCTGTAAAATATAGTTTTTGCTTGCATCATGTTCTTTTCTGTGTGCACTATAGCTCTCCCTCTGTGTGGCATATTGTTATGTGTCTAAGATCACACTGTGCGTCATGATTAATTTAAGATGAATCTAGTTGTATAATTTGCTTAGTTGATGTGTTTAAAAATATGGTAATGATGTATTCTTGAAGTGAGTAAGGCTATATGATATGCAGAGCTAGACAGACCTATGCAGAATGTGTGCCAGGCCTCTTTATTTCCCAATTAGTCTCTATGCTGCTCAATACAGATATAGGGTGTGCTCTTGCAATGAGAAAGGAATGTAATGTCTTTCTTATATATATGGGCTGTGTTCTGCCTGTAAAATATAGTTTTTGCTTACATCATGTTTTTTTTCCTGTGTGCACTATAGCTCTCCCTCTGTGTGGCATATTGTTATGTGTCTAAGATCACACTCTGCGTCAAGATTCATTTTAGATTAATCTGGCTGAATAAGTTGCTTTGTTCATGTGTTTAAAAATATTGTAATGATGTATTCTTGAAGTGAGTAAGGCTTTAGGATATGCAGAGCTAGACAGACCTATGCAGAATGGCAGGCCTCTTAATTCCCAATTAGTCTTTATGCTGTGCAATAAAGATATAGGGTGTGCTCTTGCAATGAGAAAGGAATGTAATGTCTTTTTTATATATATGGGCTGTGTTCTGCCTGTAAAATATAGTTTTTGCTTACATCATATTCTTTTCTGGGTGCACTATAGCTTTCCCTCTGTGTGGTATATTGTTATGTGTCTAAGATCACACTGTGCGTCAAGATTAATTTAAGATGAATCTGGCTGAATGGCATCGATTGGTGACATCTTAATCCTCTTAATTCTCATCAGGGGACTCACTGATACTTAGTTATTTGATCCCACAATAATAAGAAGTTGGCACAGAAGCTGAAATTTAAAAGATCATTTTTATTAAAGTCAAATGAGTTGAGACTACGTCTCATAGAGCCTTAGCAACTGAATGAGGCAGTTTAAAGAGTACAGAACACTGGGGCCCTATATATGTGAGGGTTACATACTCAGCATAAAAGCGAGGGGCAGTCCTGGCTGATGCAAGCAAGCAAAATGACTAATTTGGGTATGCAAAATCTGCTTGCTTAGCAAAGTGTGAGGAGATTTACTTCTTCATACAGCTGCAAAAAATAGTCTGGCAGTTATATTAGTGTAGTAGGCATGTGCGAAGTGGAGCATGCCAAACATAGTTTGTGTCTAGGCAGGCTAGAAGAACAGTTATCAGAAAGATGAATCTGGCTGAATGGCATCGATTGGTGACATCTTAATCCTCTTAATTCTCCTCAGGGGTCTCACTGATACTTAGTCCTTTTGATCCCACAATAATAAGAAGTTGGTACAGAAGCTGAAATTTAAAAGATCATTTTTATTAAAGTCACACTGAGTGTCTGTGTAAATTAAAGAATTATATTTGCACCTTTTTCTATAATCTACCCTGTTTCTCCTCACAGTCTACCTCTCTCTACTTATCTCATTTTCTGTCTGCACCAAACCTCTCCCACTGCCTGCATCCTCTGATGTGCATCTGCTGAGGCCTATTATGATATGGCTGCTGGTGTGTGTTAGACAATGCTTACATGTTAAATCTTTTCCTTCTCTGCCTGTAGTCTCGCACTCTCTGTGTGTATCGTTTTATCTCTGTCTTCACTATCTCTACCTCTCTGTGCACCAATTAGTCTTTGCATGTAACATCTCTCTCACTGTTTCCAGTATTTCCTCTCTGTTGTACCATTTTATCCTCTGTGTGTACCATGTCTGTGTCTGCTTGCACTATCTGTGTTTCTGCTTGAACCATCTCACCCTTTCTCTGCACCACCTTTTCTGTGACTGCACCATCTCTTCCTCTGCCTGTAGGCCTGCATCATCTATCCTTTGATTGTACCAGTTTACTCTCTGCCTGAGGTATCTCATTTTCTGTCTGCACCTTTTCATGTGCATCTGCAGAGGCCTATTATGATATGGCAGCTGGTGTGTGTTAGACAGCGCTTACATGTCAAATCTTACCTTTTCTGCCTGTAGTCTCTCACCCTCTGTGTGTACCATTTTGTCTCTGTTTGTACTTTGTCTCCCTCTGTGTGCTAAATCACCTAAATCATGAACTGAGTCATAGTTTAGGTGATGTAGTTGTAGAAAGTCCTATGCAGTATGTGTTTCAAGCCTCTTAATTGTTAAATTGTGTTTTAGCTGTGCAATTTAGATGCTGGGTGTGCTGTTGAGATGCTAAAGCAACTGTGTCTGTAGCATGTAGTAATCATTTCAGTGAATTTGATTTGTGCATTCTCAGTCCCACCTTAACTCATTACACTGGTTTAAGTTCACTTCATTGTCCTAAACCCTGATACGCCATTCCTAGAAAAATATTCAAAACTCTTGCAACACAACTGCAGTGTTTTGATTAAATGCTGGTATAGAAATTATTGGTGTAAATTGGTAAAGATGGTGCAGAGAGAGGGTGAGATGGTTGAAGCACAGACACAGATAGTGCAAGAGACACAGACAAGATGGTGCAGAGAGAGGGTGAGATTGTTGAAGCAGAGACACAGACAGTGGAAGCAGAAACAGATATGGTAGACACAGAGGATAGATGGTGGAGGGCTCTAGGCAGAGGGACAAATAGTGCAAGCAGACACAGACATGGTACATACAGAGGATAGATGGCGTAGGGCTGCAGGCAGAGGGAAAAATGGTGCAGTCACAGAAAAGATGGTGGAGAGAGAGGGTGAGATGGTTCAAGGAAAGATATACATAGTGGAAGCAGACATAGACATGGTACACACAGAGGATAGATGGTGTAGTGCTGCAGACAGAGGGACAGATAGTGCAAGCAGACACAGACATGGTACATACAGAGGGTAGATGGTGTAGGGCTGCAGGCAGAGGGACAGATGGTGCAGTCACAGAAAAGATGGTGCAGACAGAGGGTGAGATGTTTCAAGCAAAGATATAGATAGTGGAAGCAGACACAGACATGGTACACACAGAGGATTGATGGTGTAGGGCTGCAGGCAGAGGGACAGATGGTGCAGTCACAGAAAAGATGGTGCAGAGAGAGGGTGAGATGTTTCAAGCAGAGATACGGATAGTGCAAGCAGACACAGACATGGTAGACATAGAGGATAGATGGTGTAGGGCTTTAGGCGGAGGGACAGATGGTACAGTCACAGAAAAGATGGTGCTTATTGAATTGGAAGGGTTAGTGTTATGTGTGTAAGATCACAGTGTGAGTTTCCATTTAAGAGGAAGGTGGCATAATAATTTGCGTAGTTACTGTGTTTAAAAATATGGAAATATGTGTACTTATAAAATTGATAAAGGTAGTTTTTTATTATCTATTAGAGAAAATGATATAATTAAGTGTTTATATTTTTTTGCAAGGTGCAATAACATTATCATATTGGTGCAATGGAAGAGCATCAGAAGAACTTTGCTTTAAATTTTGACATGTTAGACGAACTAATAGAGGACCTAATAGATGGACTTTTTGCAGAGGAAATTAATAAAGAAAATGCAGATTTCTTTGATGAGACTTTGGACAGTGAATTACTGGAAGTGGTGGAAGATTTTGAAATAGAAAATCAAAATTTTGAATTTGAGGAAAATCAAAATGAAATACCGGACGAAGTGATGTTGGAGGTTTTAATGGAATACGAAAAATGTGATGAATACATTTATAATTTATATAGTCTTTTTGTACTATTGTAATAATTTGGATCGTTGATGTGTTTAAAAAATATGGGAAGACATGTTCTGATGAAGTGTGTTAGGGTTTACGGTTTGTAGTAGTACAAACTGCTAAGCAGTATGTCTGTTAGGGCTCTTAATTTGCAAATAGTCTCCATGCTGTGTACTGAAGATCCTGGCTGTGTTGTAGAAATGCCATAGCAACTCTCTCCGTAACATGTAGTAATCATTTCACTTCCTTGGTGTATGTGTTTTAAGAGATGTGAATACATGTACTCAGACTTTAGGACATGCAGTGCTTTATAATCCTAGCCCTTGCATGATACCATACACTGCCAAAGCAAAACTGTATTGCTTTAAAGTCAGAAATATCTATCCCACCTTGACTCTCTACACTGTCTAAACACACTGCACTGTTCTGAACCCTGAAACACCATTCTTAGCAAATTACCCTACAATTTTAAAACACCACTGCACTGCTATAAACTCAAAAACAGCACTCACTGCATGATTTTCTACTCTGCTCAGACACTGTTGCTGTACATTCAACTTACTTATGAAGTGAATCAGTGTTTACATCATATAGTTCTAATTGCTATGTAGTATGTTAGTAGTGGTCTATAACATGTTTTTTTCTTCATATTAGATTAAAAACCAAGATGCCTACCAAGGATGCGAAAAGAAGATAATATAAACAGGCTTACTTTTCCAAGACAACAGAATTGCAAGATGTATCTAAACAACATTGTACAGAGAAAAAGTAGAATGCTCCTGGTAAGACAACAAAGGATTTTATTAGGAAATTAACTGCAAGAAAAAGAAATGTGGATAATGTGGAAAAGATTAACAAAACATCTGTAAGAGGAAAGAAGAAGGTCTTTTAAAAGAAAAATGTTGCAAAAGTGTCTGGCGATGAAAATGGTTTTAGAAATAGACGCAGAAATCAGTTTGTTGAAATTCGTGAGAGAATGTTTTATAACAGAGTAGTATTAAATTTATTGAAAAGTGGAAAGACTTCTAAATGGAAAACAGTTAATTTTCGTAAAAACCACTGGAGCATATATCTTGAGACATAGCAAAGGCACATCGGGCTACCAGTCCCTACAATTTTGCCAAGTTTCGTGGAAATCCATTCAGCCGTTCGAGCTAAAAGTGAGTCCAACCGCCCTATGGAAATGAAGGAAATGAATGGGTAATTTGTAATTAGCAAATAGCTAATCGCAAACTAGGAATGGTAAAGAATCGCTATTTATTCCTTAAAGTTCGCTATTTAGGAAATGCAAAAAACTTTGATGATACATATGGCGGTTCATCTCTAACAAGATAAGAAGCATAGGGATACATTTATGATGACTGGCACATCACCAGGGATGTGTTAGTCATTCTGTGCCGCTGTTCCGTCACCTATGGTGTGCTGCATTTACAATGCGACGCATCATGGGGCAAAAACAGCACAGATGCGTGATGTATCTGTGCCGTAAAGGTGGCGCATTGCTGGAGTTGTATCGCAAGTGTGATGAAGCTCCAGCAAGGGTCGGGGGTGCCCCTGTCGCAGGGTTTCTGTTCTCACACAGAACTGTGGACAGAGGATTGGAACCTCGGCGAATTAGGGTGTCCCAAAACTCACGTTAGTAATCAAAAACTCCTTAGCAAGCTAGGTACAGTGTCACATTGGATATAACAAACTCTCAATGTTTAGACAATCCAGAATATGAACTTATAGTACCTCAGGATACGTGGAACTCATGAACAGTCGGTCGTTATATATTTCTTAGAAACCAGAACATGGAGTTAAGAAGAACACATGTGTATTTGAAATGTTTATTTACTAATGCCGTCTTCTCAGGCGTAGTATCTTAGATAATACAAGTACACATATTATCAGTAGCAAAATTACCAGCATAGTTACTAGTACATAAAAAGCGAATGGTGATAGTATGTTAACATGCTGTAAATGAATAAGAGTTAGCAACACTTATAAGCAGCCGCGGGCCGTGGAGGGAGTTACGGTGGGGCAGGGAGGCGGGGAGGGGGAGGGGCAAGGTAGAGAGGGCTCCACCCTGCTTCTCCCCCTCCCCGCCTCCCTGCCTCACCGTAACTCCTTCCACGGCCCGCGGCTGCTTATATCTCACCCTCCCTAATACACATATTATATTATTTGCTAAGAAGGTCTCTTTGTGTTGGTTTAGGGCGTGCCCATACTTTAGTGTCTTACATTTGAAGGAATCACATCAGCATACACCAGCTCTCTCTTCATGTGAACCGCATCAACTGTTGTGTATGTGTGTTCGGCAAAGCAATATAAAACCCGCCTCATGCCCAGAATTGGCAGAAGTTGCACTTATGTTATGAGTATGAAGGCGTGGAGATCAGACCTCATAACAATTCTGTATCGTGTTGTTCTTGAAACTTTAGCACTCGCTGTACAGATATAGTTTAACAAGCAAAGCAGATAGTAGAGCAATAACATATTATTCTCATGTAAACCACGATGAACTACTAGGTGGAAAGCTAAAGCAACAACTAAGTGTCGTGTGCAGAAGTTGCAAAAAAGGAAAAATGGCGTTTAAACCGGTAATGAGCCCATGCTAACTTAACACGGTGTAAAGATATCCAGGACCTAGATGACACCTCCCCATGATCCGGAAACGAACTGAATAAGATAATAGAAGTGCCATCTCATGAGAGCAGATTGCAAGTTTATATGTGGACGGTCCGCAAGGTAAAGCATTAAAAACTAGGAACATTTAATGCTAAAGAAAAATAAAATAGCCAAGTATTTTATCGAGTCTTAAGCCAATAGGCAAGGTAAATAATAAAAACTTGACAAATAAGTCAATGAATTGTCAATGAAATGCTAGTACTCAGCATATCAAACATGAAAAAGGTCTATGACATAACTGTGTATGCAAAATAAGCTGCAACAGCCTCCAATAGGAAGTCACCGTCTTCATCCGAAAACAGTTCAGCCATCCAATTTAAAAGCGGAAAAGAACATACGTGCTCTCCCAGCACCGGATCCTCTATCACCATCAGAGGACAGCTCGGTGGGTTTTCAAGAAAGCTCTGTTCCAAGAAAGACTGTGCTGCCGCCAGTAAATTCCAGGGACCAAGTAGTCCATGCATCAATGCCACAGCCATAATCCTTTCGCCAGGACAAACCAACTCGTGAGTAATGATAGGAATCATCAGCTGATTAAAGTCGACGTCAGGAGAAACCGGTCCGCAGAGACACAAATCAATGGCCCAATCGAAATCACAGGTCAGGCAGTGAAATACAGGCTGGACACAGGTGAAGTAGGAGAATCGAAAAGATAATCCATATGCCGTGCTTAATATCGCCAACGGCATTGTGCCATAATATTCTAGCATGCGATTGCGGAACAGTGTCAGCAGCTGCAGGGTGGGAGGTTGCATAGGAGGGACATCCATATTTAAAAATGTAAAAAAGCACAAGAGCGTCCGCTGGTAATGCAAGTAAAAATGCCAATCCACGAACCAGAGTGGAGAAAATAGAATGAAAGGAAGCAGGGATGACTCCAAAGATTTTCTCAAATGAAGTCACAAGACCACTGGTAACAACTTTAAAAAAGTGCGCCAGGGCCTTTGTGGAGGATGCGTTAAAGATAGTCGGAACCATCTTGCTGAAATTGAAAGGCAAATCTGAATTGTAAAGGGTCTGCACCTCTGTACGGGTGTTCGCTATGTGAAGCACGAAAGTTTCACGGGCCGAACTCAAGGCCACCTCTCTGTGAGACAAAAGAGCTCTTATTCTTGCCATGCCGTTGAAATCTGTCCCAAGGTTGGTATTTGTGGCCAGATTGAAAACTCCCTATGTTCATGTGTGGGAGGAAATAGAACATTTCTGCAGCAAATAACCCGTTCACTTACTGTTACGATAAAAGGAATACTTTTAATTAACTCAGAACAATCTTCATTATTGAGCATCAAATAACTACCATTTTCCAACAACTTGAACGTGGGGATGATAGCAGGAACTGGCGTGCCTTGCAACACGCAAGCCATATTTGGTCGGTGTTTGTTGCATGAACCGTGTAACTGTATGTGCCTACACATTAGTGAATGATCTGGCGTCTCAGTGCATTCCTCTCCATTCAGATGGGGGGCAGCATTCAAAGCAGATCAGTGTGCATAAACACGAAAATGTTTTTACTTACCACGTACTTGACATTCGACAGCTTATGATATTTGCTATTAAAAAACCATTGAAATTCACTGAAAAAACCATAGGTTATAGACCATATATAGTTAGGAATTAGCATTTACAAAACCTTGAAAATTCACTGAAAAAACCATAGGTTATAGACCATATATAGTTAGGAATTAGCATTTAAAAAACCTTATTTTACTCACACAAAACCATTGAAATTCCATATATAGTTAGTTGCACTAACTATATATCGCGCACCCGCAATCCACTGCTGATCATGTCACATATTACATCATTCATGACATGGTCAGTGACATCACTGATGACATCACTGATGACATCTCAAATGACATCACTGATGACATCACTGATGACGTCTCATTTGACATCATTCTTGTGCTAATACGATAAACCTCTTCAGACTCTAATATAACCTTAGATACACTCAGTGTATACAGACACTCACACACTGCCACTCATCCATGGAGTTACTCACACACCCAGTCAGTCATGCAAAGAAACAATCTCACCTCCATTTCTTCAACTATACAGTTATACACACCTTACTTATTGAAACATATACTAACACATATTTACTCTCTTATACAATCCCTGATACAAGTTCACAATGATCGATACAACCACTCACTCATTCAGTGGCTCTCATGCACAGTTATTTATATATGCCAACTCTCACATGTACTGTGTTTTACATATGTACTTACTATGACATGTAGCATTGAGATATCCATTCACTCATCAATACACTCATGCACACAGTCAACTGCCCATGTAGCTGTTTCCACATGCACTGTTGAACTCATACACCTAGTGAATAAACTGCTCACACATCTATGCACAGAGTCACACACCTTCCAGCCACCCCCACACAAACTCAATCTCCCATAGAAATACTTGGGCAACCAATTAATAACACATATAGCCTCTCATATAGCTAATGATCAACACATGCAGCAGTTTACATCACAACAGACATAATGATGCACAAATTAAGACAGTTTAGTCACTAACCCATGCATTCAGTGAGACACATTTAATCACTCACTCATACAGTCAGTCACGCACCTACTAAATCCTTCATCCAGACACTTATACATCCACTCATTCTTCAATATGTAAGACATATTTTAACTTTACAGAAACATACAGTCACTGGATGTTGTCATCAGTGATGTCATCAGTGATGTCATTTGAGATGTCATCAGTGATGTCATCAGTGATGTCACTGACCATGTCATGAATGATGTAATATGTGACATGATCAGCAGTGGATTGCGGGTGCGCGATATATAGTTAGTGCAACTAACTATATATGGAATTTCAATGGTTTTGTGTGAGTAAAATAAGGTTTTTTAAATGCTAATTCCTAACTATATATGGTCTATAACCTATGGTTTTTTCAGTGAATATATATATATATATATATATATATATATATATATTTATATATGCTATATATGTATATGCTCAATAACGCCATCCATCACGCTTTTTCACCACCACGGTAGCAAAATAACGTCAGAGCGAAACCACAAATAAGTGCAAATCTTTCAGTGCTTTATTTGTGCTCTAAATTCCAGCCAGCAACTGTTGTGACGCGTTTCGCCTCTCGTAGAGGCTTGATCACATGATGTGTCATTGACATAGATGAGGGTATATATAGCAAAATTGATTTAAACCAACAGCAGCTGTGTAACATGTTAAAACAGTAGACATAATAGAAATACTGCCCAAAGTGTTAGCAGCAAGCAGCATATTCAGGGCATAGTGCCCAACGTAATGTAGATATATACTTTTCAAATGTTAAGAAAAACATATACTATATACAAATAAATATGTAGAAAATAGACAATTATTTAAAGCCGTTTTTGCATATTGAAGAAAACCAATTTAAAAAGTCATATTTACAAGCAACCAAGAATTTCATATAACTTAATATTTACATTGATTTCACTGATATGGTGCAAAACCTGGTGAGGACATAGGGAGGAGTGGAAGATCCTAAGTGAAACACTATCCTGCCTCGCAATCCCAAGTCCCCTACCATTAGTCTACGACTGTTCTAATCTAACAATGCTAGTCTCAAATGTAGACTATGTATAATGTATAACTGTTGGATATCCTAATATCCCTCATAAACATACTGGGAAAGCCACCCAAGGTGAATGGAATGTGAATGTGACATTAAAATATAATTTCAATCGGGAAATAGACACTCTAGTTTATTGTCTTGGCTTCATCTGATCCCAGATGGGTAATATATATATATATTACCTACTGGCGGTCACCAGTAGATATATATAGTTACTACCTAGTTTCCATAGGAAATACCCAACATTCTATTGGGAATAACTTTGGCCCCGGTTGATGAATCTATGTGAATTTCTCAAAGAAGATGGCCCGTTACGCTCCGCTGCTTCCCTGAAATTTTTGGGGGGATTTGACAAGTGGGGGCTGAGAAAAAAGGGGGGTCCCAAAACGTTTTTTCCCCATGTTATTTTCCATAGGACGATTAGACACGGCTACTGCCCGAACCGCTGAACGGAATTACACCAAACTTGGCAAAATGGTAGGGACTGGTACGCAGTACACCCTTTTGTTTAAATGGTGTAAATTCCTCCAGTAGTTGTTGTGAAAATCAAATTTGAAAAAATGTATATATCTATTAGCACGTGAACATTCGCTTCGGTGGTAACCAGGAAGTGTTGGCCCCCATCTTGTCTTCGAGGCAGAAGGGGGGGCTAAAAAAAGTGGGAAACATGAAAAGGGGCCAGGGTGGAGTCTCCCCGACTCCCTAGGCCTTCTCAGGGGGTCCCTGAAGGACTCCTAAAGGCACAAAAAGATTTTTTTTTTTTTTTTTTTAAATCACGAGGTGCGCGCACGGTGCTCGCACCCTATAGCTGCCATTTTGTGTAGTTTCAGAAGAGAGTGAAAAACAAAAGCGGAGCACGTGGTTAAGGAGGCAGGGTAGAGTCTCCCTGACCCCCTAGGGCCTTCTCAGGGGGTCCCTGAAGGACCCCTGAAGGCCCAATAAATCTTTATTTTTTTTGTAAATCGCGAGGTGCGCGCACGGTTCTCGCACCCTATCCGCCATTTTGTATTTCTGAGGTAGAAGAGAGCCAAAAACAAAAGTCCATAACGTGACAAGGGGGCAGGGTAGAGACTTCTTGACCCCCTAGCTCTTCTGAGGGGGTCGCTGAAGGAAGCCAAAGGGCTAAAAAACTATATATTTTTTTTAAAGTTGCAAGGTGCACGCACGGTGACCCCTGAAGGCCCCAAAAATCTTTTTTTTTTTACAAAAAATCGTGTGGTGCACGCGCGGTGCGCACGTCAGAATAAAAAAGCAAAACAAAATCGATTTATATAACAAGTTTGTGTGTTTAGATGTTGGGTGGCTCTAAAAAGAGCCGTTGTGTTCATTGAGTGTTTTTTGTACCTACAAGTAAGTACCGATGCAGAGTCTGAAGTTTTAAAAGGAAGACTCTGTTCCCCTCATCTGTAAAATTTACATCATCTCTCCTATAGATGCCTTGCATGTTGTAACGCAAGTTGTGCTATATAGAACCCATGCCATAATCTCTGAGGAAAGCAGAAACAGACTTATTCACATGTTTCCTTGCTTTTTCAATCTGTGGACAATATTGGTTGGACCTGTTCCATTTTTGCCTTTGGCATATATTAGAATATACCAAGGCAGTTTGTGGAAAAAGTGCCATCAATTGGCCAAAGGTGTCTTTTAAAAGCATTGCCAGACCTACCCCAGTCAAAGTGCCCAGGTCATTGCCACCACAGTGCACAATTATGAGGTCAGGGTGTGGGAGATGCATAAAGGATTTTACCAATGGCATCAATTGGTGACATCTCAATCCTCTCTGGCCAATCCACATAATATCCACATTTGGTAAATCAAGGTTGAGAAAGTATCTATTTGTTGTATACCTTTTACTCCAGAAAATATAGCTGTGTCCTATAATCCAAACTTTTAGTATTTTTAAGGCAGATCCGGTAGTACTCAGATGGGCTCTGGAAGTCAAATGGCAGTTTGAAGCTGAGAGTTTAGAAAAACATGTGGAGGAGATTCAGTGCAATTGAAAAACTAGAAATGATTGGTTGTTTCTTAAAATGTAACATTGAAAACTAGGGTGCATGCTAATGTTTTTTAAGAAGTAAAAATGCTATTGGCTGGGAAAAAGTCATCAAAAGTAACATAGCAATGAATAAGCAGGTGTATTGCAAGGTCAAACAGCCTTGCTGGATTTATTTGCAACATTGAGATATGAACTTCTGACCTGTGTATCCACCCAGGTGCTGTATGGAGTGTTACCATGGTGACAGGCAGAGAGGGCAGAGGGGGAAGGTTGAACTGTATGTGACTTTTCAAATGTTGTAAGGTAAAACCGATTGAAATGTTAGTTTGGTTTTGAAATTGTGTGGGAAGAAATTTGATTGGTTATGTACAAGAATATGGGTCTGAAATGAGAGGGAATCAGTGCCATTTACTGGCTGCAGTGTCTGAGGTACATTTCAGAGATTCTGCTCAAGAAAATCTGGTGGGTGATTGACACTGTTCTAAATCTTCAAAAGCATTTTTAAAGGTGAGTTGTTATTTGTAAGGGGATCTATGTTTGTGCATTTTAAGTTAATAAGATAAATGTGTTCTAATGTGGAAGTCCCTCACTGTTCCTGTGTTTGTCTCTCTCACTGTTTCTCTTTCTTTGCACCACTGTTCTTTTTCTTTCCTTTCTTTTTCCGTACATCTTTCTGTTTCACTTATTCCTTTTTCCTTTCTCTTAATATGGTTCTTTTTCCCTCCTTTCTCTTTTCTCACCTTCATGTATCTTCCCTTACTGACACTGTCTTTCATTGAATTTCTCACCTCTTTCCCCTCTTTATGTTCTCTTCTTTGTACATCACTCTCATTCTTTTTCTCCTGGTCCCATTCCCTTACTGCCCGTCACTTTTCTTTGTTCCCTGCATCTGTCAATCCACTTCTTTTATTTTCCTTTCCTCATTCCCATTTGCTTTCACTGCATTTGTCATTTTCCTCTGTGTTAGTCATTATAACTGCCTCACTCCCTTACAGTTCCTCGCTGTCCCTCTCTTTCTCTCTCTGACTGACTTCATCTCTTTTCACAACTCTTTCTTTAATTTCCTCTTTCTTTCCATAAATTCTACTCTCACACTTACTCCATTTTACTGTGTGTGTTTACCATTTTTGTGTTTGCTTGCACCATTTCTGTTTCTCCTTGAACCATGTCACCTGCTCTGTGCACCGTTTTTATTTTCTGTGTGTCCACTATAGCTCTCCCTCTGTCTTGCATATTGTCATGTGTATAAGATCACATTGTGCGTCAAGATTCATTTTAGATGAATCTGGTTGAATAATTTGCTTAGTTGATGTGTTTAAAAATATGGTAATAATGTATTCTTGAAGTGAGTAAGGTTATAGGACATATAGAGCTAGACAGAGCTATGCAGAATGTGTGTCAGGCCTCTTAATTTCCCAATTAATCTCTATGTTGCTCAATACAGATATAGGGTGTGCTTTTGCAATGAGAAAGGAATATAATGTCTTTCATATATATATGGGCTGTGTTCTGCCTGTAAAATATAGTTTTTGCTTGCATCATGTTCTTTTCTGTGTGCACTATAGCTCTCCCTCTGTGTGGCATATTGTTATGTGTCTAAGATCACACTGTGCGTCATGATTAATTTAAGATGAATCTAGTTGTATAATTTGCTTAGTTGATGTGTTTAAAAATATGGTAATGATGTATTCTTGAAGTGAGTAAGGCTATATGATATGCAGAGCTAGACAGACCTATGCAGAATGTGTGCCAGGCCTCTTTATTTCCCAATTAGTCTCTATGCTGCTCAATACAGATATAGGGTGTGCTCTTGCAATGAGAAAGGAATGTAATGTCTTTCTTATATATATGGGCTGTGTTCTGCCTGTAAAATATAGTTTTTGCTTGCATCATGTTTTTTTTCCTGTGTGCACTATAGCTCTCCCTCTGTGTGGCATATTGTTATGTGTCTAAGATCACACTCTGCGTCAAGATTCATTTTAGATTAATCTGGCTGAATAAGTTGCTTTGTTCATGTGTTTAAAAATATGGTAATGATGTATTCTTGAAGTGAGTAAGGCTTTAGGATATGCAGAGCTAGACAGACCTATGCAGAATGGCAGGCCTCTTAATTCCCAATTAGTCTTTATGCTGTGCAATAAAGATATAGGGTGTGCTCTTGCAATGAGAAAGGAATGTAATGTCTTTTTTATATATATGGGCTGTGTTCTGCCTGTAAAATATAGTTTTTGCTTACATCATGTTCTTTTCTGGGTGCACTATAGCTTTCCCTCTGTGTGGTATATTGTTATGTGTCTAAGATCACACTGTGCGTCAAGATTAATTTAAGATGAATCTGGCTGAATGGCATCGATTGGTGACATCTTAATCCTCTTAATTCTCATCAGGGGACTCACTGATACTTAGTTATTTGATCCCACAATAATAAGAAGTTGGCACAGAAGCTGAAATTTAAAAGATCATTTTTATTAAAGTCAAATGAGTTGAGACTACGTCTCATAGAGCCTTAGCAACTGAATGAGGCAGTTTAAAGAGTACAGAACACTGGGGCCCTATATATGTGAGGGTTACATACTCAGCATAAAAGCGAGGGGCAGTCCTGGCTGATGCAAGCAAGCAAAATGACTAATTTGGGTATGCAAAATCTGCTTGCTTAGCAAAGTGTGAGGAGATTTACTTCTTCATACAGCTGCAAAAAATAGTCAGGCAGTTATATTAGTGTAGTAGGCATGTGCGAAGTGGAGCATGCCAAACATAGTTTGTGTCTAGGCAGGCTAGAAGAACAGTTATCAGAAAGATGAATCTGGCTGAATGGCATCGATTGGTGACATCTTAATCCTCTTAATTCTCCTCAGGGGTCTCACTGATACTTAGTCCTTTTGATCCCACAATAATAAGAAGTTGGTACAGAAGCTGAAATTTAAAAGATCATTTTTATTAAAGTCACACTGAGTGTCTGTGTAAATTAAAGAATTATATTTGCACCTTTTTCTATAATCTACCCTGTTTCTCCTCACAGTCTACCTCTCTCTACTTATCTCATTTTCTGTCTGCACCAAACCTCTCCCACTGCCTGCATCCTCTGATGTGCATCTGCAGAGGCCTATTATGATATGGCTGCTGGTGTGTGTTAGACAGTGCTTACATGTTAAATCTTTTCCTTCCCTGCCTGTAGTCTCGCACTCTCTGTGTGTATCGTTTTATCTCTGTCTTCACTATCTCTACCTCTCTGTGCACCAATTAGTCTTTGCATGTAACATCTCTCTCACTGTTTCCAGTATTTCCTCTCTGTTGTACCATTTTATCCTCTGTGTGTACCATGTCTGTGTCTGCTTGCACTATCTGTGTTTCTGCTTGAACCATCTCACCCTTTCTCTGCACCACCTTTTCTGTGACTGCACCATCTCTTCCTCTGCCTGTAGGCCTGCATCATCTATCCTTTGATTGTACCAGTTTACTCTCTGCCTGAGGTATCTCATTTTCTGTCTGCACCTTTTCATGTGCATCTGCAGAAGCCTATTATGATATGGCAGCTGGTGTGTGTTAGACAGCGCTTACATGTCAAATCTTACCTTTTCTGCCTGTAGTCTCTCACCCTCTGTGTGTACCATTTTGTCTCTGTTTGTACTTTGTCTCCCTCTGTGTGCTAAATCACCTAAATCATGAACTGAGTCATAGTTTAGGTGATGTAGTTGTAGAAAGTCCTATGCAGTATGTGTTTCAAGCCTCTTAATTGTTAAATTGTGTTTTAGCTGTGCAATTTAGATGCTGGGTGTGCTGTTGAGATGCTAAAGCAACTGTGTCTGTAGCATGTAGTAATCATTTCAGTGAATTTGATTTGTGCATTCTCAGTCCCACCTTAACTCATTACACTGGTTTAAGTTCACTTCATTGTCCTAAACCCTGATACGCCATTCCTAGAAAAATATTCAAAACTCTTGCAACACAACTGCAGTGTTTTGATTAAATGCTGGTATAGAAATTATTGGTGTAAATTGGTAAAGATGGTGCAGAGAGAGGGTGAGATGGTTGAAGCACAGACACAGATAGTGCAAGAGACACAGACAAGATGGTGCAGAGAGAGGGTGAGATTGTTGAAGCAGAGACACAGACAGTGGAAGCAGAAACAGATATGGTAGACACAGAGGATAGATGGTGGAGGGCTCTAGGCAGAGGGACAAATAGTGCAAGCAGACACAGACATGGTACATACAGAGGATAGATGGCGTAGGGCTGCAGGCAGAGGGAAAAATGGTGCAGTCACAGAAAAGATGGTGGAGAGAGAGGGTGAGATGGTTCAAGGAAAGATATACATAGTGGAAGCAGACATAGACATGGTACACACAGAGGATAGATGGTGTAGTGCTGCAGACAGAGGGACAGATAGTGCAAGCAGACACAGACATGGTACATACAGAGGGTAGATGGTGTAGGGCTGCAGGCAGAGGGACAGATGGTGCAGTCACAGAAAAGATGGTGCAGACAGAGGGTGAGATGTTTCAAGCAAAGATATAGATAGTGGAAGCAGACACAGACATGGTACACACAGAGGATTGATGGTGTAGGGCTGCAGGCAGAGGGACAGATGGTGCAGTCACAGAAAAGATGGTGCAGAGAGAGGGTGAGATGTTTCAAGCAGAGATACGGATAGTGCAAGCAGACACAGACATGGTAGACATAGAGGATAGATGGTGTAGGGCTTTAGGCGGAGGGACAGATGGTACAGTCACAGAAAAGATGGTGCTTATTGAATTGGAAGGGTTAGTGTTATGTGTGTAAGATCACAGTGTGAGTTTCCATTTAAGAGGAAGGTGGCATAATAATTTGCGTAGTTACTGTGTTTAAAAATATGGAAATATGTGTACTTATAAAATTGATAAAGGTAGTTTTTTATTATCTATTAGAGAAAATGATATAATTAAGTGTTTATATTTTTTTGCAAGGTGCAATAACATTATCATATTGGTGCAATGGAAGAGCATCAGAAGAACTTTGCTTTAAATTT
Organism: Lissotriton helveticus; assembly: GCF_964261635.1. Lineage (NCBI taxonomy): Eukaryota > Metazoa > Chordata > Amphibia > Caudata > Salamandridae > Lissotriton > Lissotriton helveticus. The sequence continues at coordinate 632,415 of NW_027612052.1, read as the reverse complement.
TGACATGTTAGACGAACTAATAGAGGACCTAATAGATGGACTTTTTGCAGAGGAAATTAATAAAGAAAATGCAGATTTCTTTGATGAGACTTTGGACAGTGAATTACTGGAAGTGGTGGAAGATTTTGAAATAGAAAATCAAAATTTTGAATTTGAGGAAAATCAAAATGAAATACCGGACGAAGTGATGTTGGAGGTTTTAATGGAATACGAAAAATTTGATGAATACATTTATAATTTATATAGTCTTTTTGTACTATTGTAATAATTTGGATCGTTGATGTGTTTAAAAAATATGGGAAGACATGTTCTGATGAAGTGTGTTAGGGTTTACGGTTTGTAGTAGTACAAACTGCTAAGCAGTATGTCTGTTAGGGCTCTTAATTTGCAAATAGTCTCCATGCTGTGTACTGAAGATCCTGGCTGTGTTGTAGAAATGCCATAGCAACTCTCTCCGTAACATGTAGTAATCATTTCACTTCCTTGGTGTATGTGTTTTAAGGGATGTGAATACATGTACTCAGACTTTAGGACATGCAGTGCTTTATAATCCTAGCCCTTGCATGATACCATACACTGCCAAAGCAAAACTGTATTGCTTTAAAGTCAGAAATATCTATTCCACCTTGACTCTCTACACTGTCTAAACACACTGCACTGTTCTGAACCCTGAAACACCATTCTTAGCAAATTACCCTACAATTTTAAAACACCACTGCACTGCTATAAACTCAAAAACAGCACTCACTGCATGATTTTCTACTCTGCTCAGACACTGTTGCTGTACATTCAACTTACTTATGAAGTGAATCAGTGTTTACATCATATAGTTCTAATTGCTATGTAGTATGTTAGTAGTGGTCTATAACATGTTTTTTTCTTCATATTAGATTAAAAACCAAGATGCCTACCAAGGATGCGAAAAGAAGATAATATAAACAGGCTTACTTTTCCAAGACAACACAATTGCAAGATGTATCTAAACAACATTGTACAGAGAAAAAGTAGAATGCTCCTGGTAAGACAACAAAGGATTTTATTAGGAAATTAACTGCAAGAAAAAGAAATGTGGATAATGTGGAAAAGATTAACAAAACATCTGTAAGAGGAAAGAAGAAGGTCTTTTAAAAGAAAAATGTTGCAAAAGTGTCTGGCGATGAAAATGGTTTTAGAAATAGACGCAGAAATCAGTTTGTTGAAATTCGTGAGAGAATGTTTTATAACAGAGTAGTATTAAATTTATTGAAAAGTGGAAAGACTTCTAAATGGAAAACAGCTTCTTATAAGCAAAAAAAGGAATAGAACATTTAGTTCATCAGGTGTTTGAATTAAAAAATAAATTGTTTATTTTAGTAATCAATAGACTTCGTACACTAGACAAGGCAATTCATCTTTTGAAAGCGAAAAGTAAGTGGAAAAGAGTAATTAATAGAACTAATTTTTGTAATGTTTCACTAATGATTTGTTGCATGCAGTTGACACCAGTGGTCGATCATATGAGGTGAAGGATGGTGTTCCGATTGAAAAAGAGAAAATTGTCCCAAGGAATTCAGAACAGGTGTTAGCTGATGAAGTTTTACGGAGACATCCTAAGGGTCCAGTGTACACTTGGAATTGTGGTAGTATTTGTAGTGTACGACAGGATTTAATTGATTTTTTCCGCAATTTCTTAAGTAAGTATGCTAGGAAAAATATTAAGCAGAAGATTAGGATATTGCAAGAATTAGACCCCTGCCAAGTGAGAGAAAAAAACAGGTTTGCAAGGTCATTCTCTGGCTTGTCTTTCTAAAAAAGTATGCCAGAGTGTTTTTCACCATTTTAGGATGTTAGCAGTGCATCATACTGAAGTGAGGAAATTAGTGAGAAGGATGTATTATGCAAAAAGTCCAGCACTTAAGCTAAAACAGTTAAACAGTGCTCTTTTACATGGATCTGTATTAGATGTAAAGAACATTTGTGAAGAAATTGAGGTTAGTTACTTTTGTAAAAAAAAAGGGCAGTGCAGAAACTGATACAGTAATAGAAGGAAATGTGGAAGAAAATGTACAATGTTTTAGTACAGAAAATTATGACCAAGAAATTACAAGGTTTAGGGTCATTTCGGATGAAAGGCCCAATTTTTCTTGAATTTGTTGCAGAAAAATTCATTATAAAAATCAGACCAGGTTAGTTGATCTATATTTAAAAAGTGAAATGGAGAATAATAATGAGTGGAAGGAATTTGCAACTTATTTGTTGGTAGAGAATTGTTTTGATTTGGGTTCTGATCAACGTATTTGTAAATGTTGTTATAATAAATTAAATGAAAACAAAATGCCAGCTAGAGCTGTACATAATAATCTTGAGTTGGTAAATATTCCTTCTGAACTGATGGATTTAAATATTTATGAGTCTATTTTGATTCAATGTGTGCATCCATTTCAGGCTATTGTTCGTATGGAGCCTAAGACAGGGAAATTTCCTCCTTCAGATTTACTGAGAGTATTAAAAGGAAGAGTTATATATTTGCCTATAAATTTAAAGAATATTGAAACAAGTGGTGTTGAAAATGTGGAAGAGGAACTTCTAGTTATTCTAGTTAATGGCGTACCTACAAAGAGTAAGAAAATCTGGCAAGAGTTAGTGGATGTTAGGAAAGTCAAAAAGGCAACGTTGTATTTGGTAAAAAACAATCAATACTACAAAAATGTATATGTAGGAGAAGAGGAAACAACTATAGAAGAAGACAGTGATTTGTCAGCTGGACAAATTGAAAAAGTGGATGTGTGCAGAAGTGAACAAATTTATGAACATTATAGTGTTCATCCACTGCATTCCAAAGAAGTAATGGGGAATGCTATTGAGTTATTCCAAATAAAAGAAGCAAAAGGAAGTCCCATTAGTGTATGGGAAGAAAGCTTGGAAGCTTGTTATTTTCCTCAGTTATTTCCAATAGGTCAAGGTGGACGATATGATGACCGACCTGTGCAGATACCAGCATCTGAATACCGGACATCAAGATTATATGCAGAAGATCCAAGGTTTCATCAATGTATTCCATATTTGTTTCAGCTTTTGTTTGAGAGTGACTTGTCTGGACTTTCTTATGCAGTGAACCACATACTAAAAAGTGGAGTACATCTACAGAATGTTTCGGCAAGGGACTTTATGAATAAAGTCCAACAGAAAGACACTGTTTTGGAATCTCAGCTAATTAATCTCATGGCATGTCAGCGTGGTACTAACGAGTATTGGTACCGTCGTCATGGGGAATTGAAATATATGCTAAGAAACTTAGGAACTCCTACATTGTTCCTTACTCTAAGCTGTGCAGAGTATGCTTGGGAAGATTTACTTCAATTTCTTCGAGAGGCAAATGCAAACATAGAAAATATAGAATACAAGACACCTGGAGAATTGTGCTCTTTGGATCCAGTTAATGTATGTAGGTATTTCAATCATAGATTTGAAGCTATGATGTCTTTTATCACAAACAAAATAAATCCTCCTCTTGGAGAGGTTCTGGATTTCTTTTGGAGAAAGGAGTATCTAGCAAGAGGTGCTCCTCACATACATATGCTGCTATCGATCAAAGATGCCCCCAAATTTGGAACAGATTCGGATGACACAGTGATGAGTTTTATTGAACAATATTCTACATGTGCTGTTTAAAAAAACAAAGAAAAAAAGAATTTAAAACATCAAGTCTTGCGGTTTCAAACCCGTCGTTGTGGAAAATACTGTCGTCGAAAGTACAAATGAAAGGACAAGTTCTACACAAAATGTCGTTTTGGATTTCCACAACCAGTAACGTCAAAAGGAAGAGTGAACAATTTTATGTCATCTTTGCGACATACTGTGACACGAAAATCACCGAAAAATACCTATAACTTAAGAAGAAATGAAGAGTCAAAGTATATAAATGACTATAACCCAGTCATTTTGTCCATGTGGAATGCAAACATTGATATTCAATATGTTGCAGACAACTCTATTGCTGTGGCTCGATATGTAACTTCTTACATTACAAAATCTGAAAAGACAGAACTAAAGGAAATGTGGGAAAAAATTTCTCATGAAAAGAGCCCAAGCAAGAAATTATACAGCTACAGTTTGAAGATGTTGTCTCATCGGGAAATTGGAGCATATGAATGTTCAGATCGCTTATCATCTGCAAGTCTATATGCCAAATCTAGAACAATCATTTGGGTGAGTTTAGGTCTTGCAAGAACACAAAACCATTTTTTTAAATCTGTACAAGAAATTGAGTATTTAGCAGAGAGAGAACCAAACAGCACAGATATTTTGAAGACAAATATGTTGGATACATACTATCCAAATAGAAGTAATCATCTTGAGAATGTTTGTATCTATGAAGTACTGCAAAGCTATACTTTTAAGAAGAACATTACAGAAGATATCAATGAAGGAGTATATGCTGTGATTGGATCTTAAGGATGTCTGGTGAAACAAAGAAAAGGACATTTGATTAATCACCGAAAACTGAGTTGCAAAACTCCTGAAAAAAGGGAATTTTACTATTTAGCTCTTTTGCAACTCTTTAAGCCATGCCGTACAGAAGAGGATCTACTTGGAGATTTTGTCAGTTATGAAGATTCATTCAACGCAATCAAAAATACTATAGAATGTCCTGTTTTTACTAATTCTCTGCAAATATTGAACGATGAAATACAGCAAGAAGCTATAATTGCAGCAGAGGTTGCTAGAGACAGTTCTCAAGACAGTCAAAGTTCTGCTTCATTGAGTCAGGATCCACTAGGAGGACCAATTATCCATAATGAAGCAGCCACTGCCATGGATGAGTTGGAAAGAGCAATGGAACAAGCTCAGGAGGATGTAATAAACTTAGAAGAATTGGAAAAACAACTAAATGTTGAGCAAAAACAAACGTATGATGAAGTCACAGAGCAGATTGAGCATGGTTTATGTACGTCATTTAAACCTGTCCGACTGTACGTGAGTTGAGAAGCAGGAGCTGGAAAAAGTTTTTTAATTAAAGCAATTACAACTTATCTACAGAAAAGAACTGAATCGTCACTCTCTTGTGTTGTTACTGCTCCAACTGGGATTATGAATCCGAAACCGTTCCCAGGATGCCTGTTTCCGGTCCATGGAAGACATGGCTTGGCAGTTCAAGCTGGACTGTTCCCATGAGGCACAGGGTCAGACTGATTTGCATATGGCCATGTCTGAAATGGGGTGGCTGAGTGGGCTAAAGAAAGGTGATGGATTAAACCCAGATCAGTTGACTGGGGGTGAGTGTTTGATTTGCTCAAACGCTCCGTCCATCATCCTCTTTTGTATCGCCAACTGGGTTTGCAGCACATAACAGTAAAGGGATTACTTTACATCGTTTATTGATTCTGTCAGTAGAGCATGAAAATAAATTAGAATACCACAAGCTATCTGGAGAAGGTTGTTGTGAAGTTTCCAGAGTCCTGAAACAAATGAAACTTCTCATTATTGATGAGGTAAGCATGGTATCAAATTTAATGCTTGCCTTTGTGCATTTAAGAATGCAACAAATTCTTAAAACAGAGTATGATGTGTTATTTGGAGGCAAACATATCATCGTTTTTGGAGATCTACTACAGCTAACTCCTATTAAAGGACTGTGAGAAGTTGGCCGGCTTTATGATGCTCACTAGTTCTAGTGATCACCTTGTACCATGCCAAGCAACCCTTATGATGATTGGTTGTAAGTCAACCTTATAGACCAGCTATCCTAGTAGCGTGGACAAAGCATTCTTAGGCTAAACTCTGTAAAGGCATGTGAAGCAAGCTGTTTTACCATACACAATCCCCTTGAATACCAAATAAAAGGACACCACACAGATATATATTGAAAATATATATATATTTATTTACTACAAATATCCCCTATACTCTTTATGAGCACAGAAGCAAATGTGTTAAAACAAAACACAGTTTAAATATACAAAAGTTGCACAATATGGATGAGCCCTAGGGGCCACCTAAACCATATGCTAAAATAGTGGTATAAGAACCACCAATCTGAAAGGAAATAGGCCTAGGGCCTGGGGAATCGCTGGAGCTGTTCGGGACTAACAGTGAAGGAGTCGGGAAAGGCCTGCAGGACTCGGGTGCAGCGCTTAAAGCACACGCATGCACCAATGCAATGTCAATGGCGCGTAAAAGTTACAAAGTTAATGTTTTAGGAACCTTCCGACTGACCTAGAAGGACAAAACTTTAGATCTAGGCACTAGAGGTGTGTACCAGTGTAGGAACACCAGCGTTGCTGAGTTACCTCACCCACAGGAAGCGGGTGCACAGGTGCCAAGTAGTGTCGGGTTTCGTCACGCAGGTCGATGGTGCCTGGAGATGAAGATGCTGCAGGTGGGTCGTCGAGGAGAGTTCCGGTGGATCCAATGATGGATCTGAAGATGTGAAGACCTGAAAGCAGAGGGGACAATGTTCAAAGTCACTAGCCAGTGACTACCGTGGAACCAGGATGGAACCAGGCGATGTCGGGTGCAAACAGGTGATGAGGGGCAGCTTGTCTCCGCAGCCACATGGACACGAAGAGGTCAAGGACGTCCAGGAGTCGGTCACAAGCTGTCCCACAAAGGTTCTAGCTGATGGCGGTGTCGGCAACCTGATTGGAGCAAACAGGCCTTGGCTAATGCAAGCCACGCAGGAAATGAAGAAAGCTTGTTCCTCAGACCAGCAAGGTCAGAGCGGGTGCTCCTTTTCAGGGGAGCAAGGGCCAGTCTGGAGCAACCAGACCAGTGGTGTTGTTTGTAGATTTCTTCGCCAAGATGGCCACCAGCTAACGGGCTATCGACCGGGACGACGCGTCAAGTGGCAAAGTGCAAGAGGGCCGATCGTGGAGAAGCTGGGGGGCTGATCTTTAGTGCAGATGCTGCTCGGTGGTGGAGCTTCTTAAAACCCAAAGCACAGCATCATGGGTGCCTTGGGTGCAGCGCAGTCAGCTTCTCGGGGGTCTTTCAAGATGGCCAGTCCCACGTCACTCGGTGCCTCCATGGGTCTCTTCTTTTCAGGGACTGTGGATCGGGCTGTGAGATGTCTGGGAATCTAGGTCTTTTTGGGCTCTAGGCTCAGGCTCCGACGGGAGGCAGTGGCAAAGCAGACGTTGAGTTGCTGGTTGGTGCCTGTATTCACAGGGTGGTCACTCCTTGGCCACGAGGGAGATTCTCTTCAGTCTTCTGTACAGCAGAATGTTGAAGTCCAGTTTTCTTCTTAGTTTCAAGTCAAGTTCAGGATGATCTGAAGTCTTGGGACACAGCTCCTACTCTTATTCCAATTCTAGGGGCCGGATTACCTGCTAGGTCCCTTCTCTGCGTGGGACCAGGAAGGGGGGTGGCTACACCTTTGTCCATCTCCGCGCCAAGACTGGGGCTGGGAATCCCCAGCACCGGTTTGGACTGGCTTATGCACAGGGACACCTTGTGTGCCCCAGGCATATATCATTCTATTCAGCCCTGTCCTACCGAATACACAAAATCCTGTCTGGGGTGGTGCTAGCACCTCCCAAGGCAGGAAACCCTTTGTCCAAGCCTCCCTCACTGGAAGGACTCCCAGCAGCAGGAGGTCAGGCTTGTGTCTGTGGTGGCAGCATCCATTTTGTGATGCTGAGGCTCATGTTTAACTTTACCCGGGTTTCAGGTTATGTACATGTCGTGTCCCTCTAGAAGGGTTGAATGCTACCCCCGTCGCCAGAACTGGCGAGGGGGCAGTATTCCAATTTGTATGACACCTTACTCGACATGTTTTGATAAAGCCAAACCAAAGATAGCATTTAACCGTGAGGTTCATAATGCACTTAAGAGTATATGGTATGGCAGTATCATGGAACAGCTAAAGGACGTGGTTTCGAAAGCTGCAGACAGGCTCAGCTCATGCTAGAGCACCATCTCACATATCTCCAAGCACTCTGCTTCCAGGATTGATGAGGCCTTCCATAGGAGTGGCTGATAGGAACATATGTGTCCATTTTAAGTTAGATATTGATATACTATACCTAAGTAAGAGGTGATTACACCGACTTACCCCAGCTGAGTGATCAGCCAGTTGTGTCAAATATGGAGGCCAGGCCAGGGGTGGCATAATACATGCTGCAGCCCCTGGTAGGCCTTGGAAAAACCTATGCCCTGGGTACCTGGGGTACACTGTTACAGGGGCCAATAAGGTGAACCAGTTCCAATTCGTAATGCACCCAGTGTGCATTGGCATTAATTTAGAGAGAGAACAGCAGGCTGTGGGTCTGATTATCAGGCCCACAGCCACATTAAGTCATAAAGTAGTGAAGCAAAAAGCAAACATTTGGGGTGACCATAGGATAGCAGACCCTACTCTCCTACAAGGACAACCAGTGTTTAAAACCGTTACACATGAAGATACCAGAAAGTGCCTGGGAAGAATTGTAAATGTTAACATATGGTTATATTTCAAATATACAGAACTAACTCAAAATATGCGACAGGCAAAGGATGCTGATTATAAAAGTTTTCATGAAGATATAAGAATTGGAAAAGTGAGTGAACATGGCAAAGGAACATGTTGGTGCAGAGAATATATATAGAAAAATTGCTGAACAAAAATCTGTGATATGCTTAATGCCAAATCTGCAAGAATGTGCAATCTTCAATGAAAAAATGTTGAAGTTAGAAAATGAAGAAATTATAAAATTGGAAGCTATTGATAGAATAGAACATGAAGGAGCTATTATTATTTTGTCAGAAAAGTTAAAGTCAAAATTGGATTCTTTAGACAAATCAATATCTAAAACAGCTGGTTTAAAAAATAATCTATGTGTATGTTTAAATTGTCGAATCATTTTACGACGTAATTTACATGTGGCAAGAGGTTTAGTAAATGGAGCAATGGGACATGTTGTTGGTTTTGTGAATTACCCAAATAGAGATGACATTGAATTTTTTTAAATCAAATTTGATGATATTGAAGAAGTACAACAATTGAGTTGTTGTTCGACTTGATTTTTGCTAGTAAAAGATTTATATGTCCGCCGAAAACAGTTTCTGGTTTGTTTGGCATATGCGGTGACTATTCATAAATCACAAGGTTTGAGTGTAGATAGTGCTTTGGTGAATATTGGAAGCACTGTGTTCAAAGAGGGTATGGCATATGTTGCTTTATCTCGAGTCAGAACTTTATCTGGATTATACTTGATTGATTTTGATGAAACAAAGATTAGTGCAGATCAAAATTGTGTGAAAGAGTATAATAGGTTAAGAAGAGAATATGCTCCAAATTTAACTCAATATCCTTTATTTGAAAAGCCTGTGGTACGCCGAAAGAGAAGATATGAGAAAATATGTAGTGAGGTTGTGGAGAAAAGAAAAATACTGGATGAACCAGTGAAAGTAAGCAAAAAGAAAAAGGATACTATTGAAGAGGATGTTGGATTTCAGTTTGGAAACAGTTCTGGTGTCAACTTCTATGCTAATGTAGTGGTTAATGTTGTTTTTTTTCTTGAAAGTTTACAAGAACAGATTGTTGAAAATCGGGACCAAAGATTTTATAGTTTGTTGAATTCTGTCTTTGAGAAATGTAGCAGCGATAAAAGTAAAATAGAAAATGTCTCTGATATTCGAAATGTTTTAGACATATGTTCTGGTGTAAATCAATTTTCACAGAATATTCAGCAAGATTGTCAGGAATTTTTAATGTATATACTTGTTATATTACAAGAAGAAGGTAGATATTGAAAATCTTTTTGGTCTTTCTTATAAATGGCAAAATGACTGTGACAATTGTCCATTTTCAAGCAGTACAGAAATAGACACTGAAAGATTTATATATTTAACGTTACCAGACTGCAAATCAGTGTCTTTTAATAATCTAGTTAGAGAAGCAAATCACAACATGCTCTGTACCCAATGTAACTCACAAATGTTATCAACATTATTTATACAAAGATATGGACAGTATGTAATTTTACTGCTCCAACGATGTAGACCTGATGGAACAAAATTGACAACTTTTATTAAAAATTTGTGGCTTTCAACTATCAATTACAGGAAGAACTTTTGTAACTGTAGCTAATATTTTCCACGATGGTCATTCTACAACATAAGGACATTACACAGCTTATTTAAAATCTCCAAAAGGCTGGACACAATGTAATGATACTCAATTGACTTTTAAACAACGTTTGCCTTTTGACTTACCAAATTCTTACCTAGTGTTTTTAAAACCCAAATTTTAGTGGAAATAATTGATGTAGGCAGTTTAGTCCTGTTAAGAAAGGTTAATCTGCTGTTGAGAATAACTTTGTGAGTAAGGGTGATCAAGTTGAAAAACCATTGTTGGATGGTACAAAAGATGTTGTTGCTTTTTATTCAGATAGTTGGGAAACGGATGGATAAGAGTACTATTAAGTATCTTCCAAACTAAGGATTTCACACATGCTATTTGGCCATGTGGAAAGGTATTTGAAAGAAAAAGTGACTATCTCGGGTAAATGTTGTTAGCCATTGTTGGATGGTACAAAAGATGTTGGTGCTTTTGATTTCGAAGGTTGGAAAATGGACGGAAAAGAGTACTATTAAGTAACTTCCAAACTAAGGATGTCACACGTACTATTTGGCCATGTGGAAAGGTATTTGAAAGAAAAAGTGACTATCTCGGGTTAATGTTGTTAGCATATGTTTGTACATAACTTTATTTAGAGAGGATAAATAAGAAGTAATAATGTTGTTGTTGATATTGGGGACTTATGAAAGAAATTGCTGATTGAAAGAAAACATTTAAGATAAGTTTTTTTCAATATTTACATTATTTATTGAAATGTTGTATGGGTTTTTTAAACACAATATTTTTGATTGTGTTTTTTTTTGCCGGCTGTCATCTGATGAGTAGTATTGGACTCACTGTTTTTAGTGAAATTCAATATATTCTGAGAACAGCAAAATAAAATATATAACATATTGTACAATATATTTTGTATTATGAAATATAGATTATAACTTGATTCTTTCTTGTCTTTCACAGATATTATATATATAAGGTAAGTCCGACAAAGAAAAAATACTTTTTCATCACTCTCTTACTTCTCTTTCTCTCTTTCTTTTTTTCACTCTTGGTTTTACTCCTTTACCTTTCCTCAAAGTACTCCTCTTCTCTCCTTTTCCTTATTCCCTCTTTCCTCTGTCTGTCCCTCACTTCTCTTTTCTATCTTGGTCTATCACTACTCTTGTATTGCTGTATTGTCCTCTTACTCTCTTTCCTTCACATCATCCTTCAGTCACCTTCACTTTTCCACTCCTTTCACTTCCTCACTCCCTTTTGCTAACTTCCTTTCTCCTTTTTTCCTCCCTCATTTGTCTTTCCTCCATCCATTTCTAAGTATCCTCCTCTGTCTAAGTCACTATAACTGTCTTAGACTCTCACAGTCCTTCAATCTCCATCTGTTTGTCTCTTTTACTGTCTCCCTCTTTTTCTACCAGTCTTCCTTTTATTTTTTTCTCTCTTACCATAAATGCTTCTCTATCACTTACTTCTTTTTACTTTCTCTTAATGTGCTTTTTTTCCCATCATATCTCTTCTCTTCCCCTTATATCCCTTCCCTCACTGATACTGTGCTTCATTTAATCTTAGTTCTTTTGCACCACTTCACGTTCTCCTTTCTCTGCATCACTCTATTTCCTTTTGGCCTGTTCCCATCCACTCACTCTCCCTCAATCTCTTTTGGTCACTCCATTCGTCAATCCATTTCTCTTATTTCCGTTTCCTCAATCTATTTTTGTTTACTCTAATTCCTTTAGTGTCTCACTCCTTTCACTCCATTTCTCTCTCCCTCACTCCCTTTGTCTCACTCAGTCTAACCTATTCATTTCCTATCAGTCACTTGTTCTCCCTCTCTTTCTCTGTCACTCTCTCCCTCTCTCTCCTTCCCTCACTCTTCCTTTCTTTCACTTTCTGTTTCTTTCACTCCTATTTTCTGTTGTATTGTGAAATATATATTCTAACTCAATTTTTTCTTGCCTTCCACAGATACTATATAATTTGTCATTATTTATAAGGTACGTATGACAAATAAAAAATATCTTTTCATCACTCTAATATTTCTTTTTTTTTGTTTTATGTCTTCACTCTCTCTGTTACTCACCTTCCTTTTCTTTATATTACTCCTTTTCCATCATTCTCTTCACTCCTCTACATTCACCTTTACATTCCTTCTCTCACCATTAGTACTCTTCCTTCACCCTGAAGTACCCTATCCAACTCCCTCTTTCCCCTCCCTGTCCCTCACTTCTCTTTCTTATCTTCCTCCATCACTACCCTTGTCTTGCTGTATTGATCAGTCTCTTCTCACTCTCCCCTTAGTCATCATTCCTCACTCTCTTTCACTCTCTGCACTTCCTTCACTTTCTTTCCCTCACTCCATCCGTCAGTCCCTTTCCCTTACATCTCTTTCCTCATTTACTTTTGCTAACTCCCATTCCTTTAGTCTCTCATTTCTTTCACTTCATTTCTCTCTCCCTCTCTTCCTTTGTCTTACTCAGTCTAATCACTTCATTTCCTGTGTCACATGCTCTCCCTCTCTTTCTGTTTCACTCTCTCTCTCTCTTTCTCACTCCCTCACCCTTCCTTCCTCTCTTTCTCTTTCTGTTTCCTTCACTCCTATTTTCTTTCGTATTATGAAATATATATTATAACTAAATTTTTTCTTTTCTTCCACAGATAGTATATTTTTTGAAAAAAATATAGTATAAAGTTGTCATTATTTATAAGGTAAGTTTGACAAACAAAAAAAATCTAAACAAAAAATCCTTTTTCAACACACTCTTACTTTTCTTTTTCTCTTTCACATTCTTTAATCTCTCTCTTATTAACCTTCCTTTACTGATCTTACTCACCTTTTCTCGTAGTGATTACTGACCTTCATTCACCTCTACACTCGTTTTCTCACCAAAAGTACTCTTCCCTCACCATAACTGACCTTGTATAACTCTGTCTCTCACTTCTCTTTCCTATCTTCTTCAATCATTACCTTGTGTTGCTGTATCGCTCAATCTGTTGTCACTCCCCCATACTCTCTTTCTATTACATTATCCGTCACTGACCTTCACTCACTCCACTTCTCTCACTCTTTCACTCCCTTTTGCTCACTTCCCTTCCTTTATTTTCTCCCTCATTCTCCTTTCCTTCATCTGTCTCTAAGTCTCTTCCTCTGTCTCAGTCAGTATAACTGATTTACTCCTTCACACATCTTCACTCTCCCTCTGTTTGTGTCTCTCACTGTCTCCCTATCTCTTCACCACTCTTTTTTTTCTTTCTTTCCTCTCTCTTTCTATAAATCCTTCTCTCTCACTCACTACTGTTACTCTCTCTTAGTATGCTTCTTTTTCCCTCCCTGTCACTGCCCTTCACTAACTCTCACTCATCTTCTCCTACTTCATATTTTCATCTCTGTACATCACTCCTATTCTCTTTCAGCTGTTTCTATTCTCTCACTCCCCCTTACTCTCTTTCCTTCACTCCATCCATCAATACTCTTCCCTTACTTCACTTTCCTCATTCACTTTTGCTAACTCCAATTCGTTTACTCCCTCACTCCCCTTCACTCCATTTTTTTCTCCCTCTTTTCTTCTCACTGTCACTGTCCTTCATACAATCCGAGTCCTCTTCCTCCATTTAATGTTGTCTTCTGTCTGCATCACTCTCATTCTATTTCTCCTGCACCCATTCCCTCACTCTCCATCATACTCTTTTGCTCACTCCATCTATCGATTGCCTTCCCTTATTCCCCGTACCTTAATCCTTTTTCGTAACTCTCTTTCCTGTATTCTCTGACTCCTTTCAATCCATTTATCCCTTACTGTCTCACTTTCTCTCTCACTCTCTCCCTCTGTGTTTGTCCCTCACCCTTTCTGTCTTTCCCATTCTGTTTATTTTACTTCTAATTACTTTTGTATTATGAAATATATATTATAACTAAAGTTTTGTCTTGTCTTTCACAGATACTATATCTATGTCATTATTTATAAGGTAAGTATGACAAAAAGAAAATACCTTTACTTCATGCTATTTCTTGTCTTTCTCTCTTTTCCATTCTTTAATCTCTCTCTTACTCCTCTTCCTCTACTCATCTTAGTCTCCTTTTCGCATTGTTATTACTGCCCTTCATTGACTTTTATAGTCTTTCTGTCACTATCAGTCTCTCTTCACCCTCACTCACCTTGTTCAACTTCCTTTTCCCCTGTCTGTCTCTTATTTCTGTTTCCTATCTTCCTCCATCACTACCCTTGTGTTTCTGTATTGCTTAGTCTCTTCCTACTCACCCCTTACTCTCTGTGAATAACATCATCTCTCATGCACCTTGACTCACTCCCCTTCTCTCACTCCTTCACTCTCTTTTGCTTTTTCCCCTTCCTTTATACCCTCCCTCACTCCCCTTCCTCCATCCATCTCTAAGTCTCTTCCTGTGTCCCAGTCACTATAAGTGCCTCACTCCCTCACAGTCCCTCACTCTCCCTCTCTCTTTCTCTCTCTCCCTGTTTGTCTCTCTCTCTCTCTACCAGTCTTCCTTTTCTTTTCTCTCTCTTTCCATAAATTCTTCTCTCGCACGTACTTCTTTTTCCTTTCTCTTAATATGCTTCTTTTTCCTTCACTCCCCTTCCCTCACCTTTATATCCCTTCCCTCACTGTCACTGCCCTTCTCTCAATCCCACTCCTCTTCTTCTACTTCATATTCTCCTCTCTGTGCATCACTCCCATTCACTTTCTCCTGCTCCCCTTTCCCCACTCCCCCTCACTCTCTTTCCCTCACTCCATCCGTCAGTCCTCTTCCCTTACTCCCCTTTCCTCATTCAGTTTTTCTAACTCCCATTCCTTTAGTCCCTCACTCACCTTCACTTCATTTCTCTCTCCCTCTCTCCCTCTGTGTCACTCAGTCTAACCGCTTCACTTCCTCTCAGTCATTCGCTCTCCCTTTCTTTCTGTCTCCCTTTCTCTCTGTCCCTCACCCTTCTTCTCTTTACCTTTTTTGTTTCCTTTACTCCTACTTTATTTCTCAGTCCCCTTTCCTCACTTTTAATCACCTTCCTTCTCTCTTGTATTATGAAATATATAATTTATATATTATAACTCATTTTTTCTCCTCTTTCACAGATTTTATTTTTACAAAAAATATGTTATTTACTTTTCATTACTTATAAGGTAAGTTTGACAAAGAAAATATATTTTCTAATCACTCTCTTACTTCTCTTTCCCTTTTTCACTTTCTTCAGTCTGTCTGTTACTCTACTTACTTTGCTCATCTTACTCCCCTACGCTCACTCTCTTTACTCTCATTAATTCACCTTTATACTCCTTCTTTCACCATCAATACCCTTCCTTCACCCTCATTTAACTTTTCCTGCTCCCTCTTTCCTCTCTGTGTCCCTTGCTTCTCTTTTCTTTCTTCTTCCATCACTGCCCTTCTTTCTCTCTCCCCCTCACTCTGTTTCTCTCACTCCCCTTCCCTCTTTCTTTTTCCTTTACTCCTCTTTCGTCACTCCGTCACTCCCTTAGTCACTCTTTAACTCCCCTTTCCTCACTCACCATACTACCCTTTCCTCAATCATTCCATTAGTCCCTTCCCCCCTCAGTCATTTCAGTCATTCATTTATGCACTACACATTTTTTTTAAAAAAGTATGACACAGTGTATAAGACATATAGCTCTTCATGGAGTAGTGAAGTGTTTTCTGAAAAGAACTGTTTTTTTGTCTTTTACGTTTTGTAGAGTTTTTTGTACTTATTTAACAATTTTATATTTTTTTTGTTTTTTTTTAAACAAAAAAAAAGTTAACCATAAAGTGCTCAACAGGAACAAAAATAAATAAATGAAAAAAATTGTTGCCGGGAGCATTGGTGGTTGCGAATTTTCAGCTCCTTTAAATTCCGACTTTGCTCTCCGTAGCAAAGTACTTCATTGCATTTGTTGCAACGGAGATGCACATTCTTGAAAAGTGGCCGGATGTTGAGTTGTGATGAAGCAGGAGATGCCCCTCCAGATGAAGAGCTGGGGACAGCAGCTGGTAATTGTGTTGCCAAGGCTCTGGTGGATGCCTGTGCATACTGATGAGGATGCACATTCCTTACATGCCTCAACAAAGTATGAATACTAAATGAATACTTTTTATTTGGATTGCCCCTTAACAGCACACTGTTGCAGATGGTACAAGTAACTTTTGGTGCATTCACCTTTTTTAATCCCTCAGGGTATGTAAAAAATTTCCAGATGAATGAGTCCTTTGCTTTTTTTGCAGGTGGCTGGTGTTGCTGCACATAAGAATCTGAAGAGGAGGAATCCTGCTGTCTCTCTGCCATCTTTTCTTCAAGGAATCTCCAAAGGAGGAACACAGTAGTAAAGGTGCTTCTTCCAAAAGAGTGAAAGAGATAGTGAGGGAAGTGGGTGGGATGTTTGAAGATTCTGGAACAGAAACTAGTATGAACCAATCAAAAGTGTTGTTTTCAAGTCACATGACTTTGTATTCAAGTCACATGTTTTGACGTGCGCGCAACGTGCGCGCACACATGCACGCACGGCCCGGAAATAAATGTTATTTAATCTGATTTTTATAAAAGTTTGAAAACGTGAAAAGGAGGCAAGGTAGAGATTCCCTGACCCCTAGGCCTTCTCAGGGGGTTCCTGAAGGACCCCTAAGGCCAAAAAAAACATTTTTTATTTTTCAAAAAAATTGCGAGGTGCGCGCACTGTGCTCGCACCTGTCTGCCGCCATTTTGTTATTCTGAGGTAAAAGAGAACCAAAAACAAAAGTGGATAATATGAAAAGGGGGCAAGGTAGAGACTCCCTGACCCCCTAGGCCTTTTTAGGGGGTCCCTAAAGGACCCTGAAGGCCAAAAAAACATTTTTTTTCTTTTTAAAGCGCGAGGTGCGCGCACGTTGCGCGCACGGAGGAAAAAAAGGGAAAAAAATACAGTTAAATTACAAGTTTGAGTGTTCCCAATCTAACTCCCCTTTCCTGTCTCCGTCCCCTGCTCCCCTTCTCTCACGCCCCCTCCCTCACTCTCCTTTCCGTACTGCCAATCCCTTACTCTTACAATCCCCTTTACCTTTATTTCCTACCCTTAGTCCCTTTTTTTCGGTCACTCTTTGACTCCCCTTTCCTCACTCACCATACTACCCTTTTCACACTCATTCTATTAGTCCCTTCCTCCCCTACACTCAGTTATGTCAGTCATTCATTTATACTCTACTCATTCATCCAAAAAAAGTATGACACAGTGTATAAGAGATATGCAAACAAAGTCAAGTGCACACAACCGGAATTAGCTCATATGTAATGTTTTGTGTCAATCAAGGAAAGGATAAGATCAACTCAAATGTTATTGTCTTGTTTGTTTTTTATTCTTCTGGTGAGAAGCTCCCCTAACCAAAAGGGGAGTTTTTCTTTCACAAGAAACCAGCCGACACGTGTTTCGTCAATAACGGGGTAGACCCGTGACTCTTCAGGGCTGGGGAGATAAAGTAAAGTGTGAAAACATGGGTGGGGGGCGCGGGGATAAGGGCAAAGTGATAATCGGAAAGGCTAGAAAGGCCAGTGTTGAGAGGTGTGATGGAACGAGGTGATTGGCTGCAGGGCCAATTGAAGAAACGTGGAAACCAGAGAAAGTGAGCGGCGGTAGAAATGGTGTGTGCCTAACAGGGGAGAGAGCACCCGAGTGCGATATCAATCCAAAGTGAGTGTATTAAGTCTGGTGGTGAGCTGCTCATAATTAAAACATTACAGTTCATACTAATGCAGCGACGCAAGAGAAAACCACATGGTGTGTGTCATGTGGGGAGAGAAATAACATACTGAAAATCACGAAAATAAAAATAAAATATGCAATTTAAAAGGTTGAACTTATCCTGGGGAGAAAAAGAGAGGAAAAGGAAAACGAGTCACAAATCCATATATCAACTGTACAATTGGTGGTGAGTGAAGTCTAGTGCCCCTAAGCATATTAACTTGAAAGGTCATTTAAGTGGCTCCAATCTCTTTTCTTTTAAAAAAAACATTATGTTGAATACAGACCAATGCTACTAGTCTCAACATACGGCGATTGATGGGGTACCTTGGGAGACAAAAAGGACCTAGATATGCATCTTTTAGTAACGTTTAAGGCCAGCAGTCACATGTGTGTATTTGTTATCTCCTAACATAGAAGTCTATAATTTGAAAAAACACAAATGATGTTTCAAAATGCACCGTAATGGGATAAAGTATGTGAAGAAAGAGGGTACTTTGGGAGACAAAATACATTTCCTCACAATTCTCCTTGAGGACAGAAGTGTAATGAAAAAGTTATTTACTTCATGATGACAACAGTATCAACATGATGTGCAGTAGTATTCACGTTAAGTAAGGGTTTTTCTGAGTTGAAAGGCAAGGTGCAATGAGAGTGTGACGAGATGAGGAAGAGACAGAAAAAAGAAGAATAAAAGAGCTATAAGAGTCACAAAGAGGGGTTTGCAGCCGAGGCAGGGAAGCAGTTGGAAACGTAAAAAGTAAAAAGTAGGTGTCCTCATCGGTGGTAAGACCATCGAGAAGCATGAATGCTGAGAGAAAAAAGTGAAAAGCCCAGTGTGATGGGTAGACAACAGGAGTATCGACAAAGTAATAAAAACAGAAAAGCGACTTTTGTGGGTGGTGATGAGTACTGGAAAAGAGAGTATGTTCTTAGAAGCACTGGATCATGAGAAAAGAAATAGTAAAGACAGCGTGGTGCAGGGCATACCTATATAGTTAGGCTGAGGGCAGTATCTGTAGGAGGGGGAACAGAGGAAGGGAATAGTTAAATACTAAAACCAAAAGGAACGCGTATTTGAAAAAGGCAGAAGTATTTTTATATGAACAATAATAAGTTTGTTCAAGATACAAATAGCTGGACTCACCGGGGGACCGGTGATAATTCCAACCCGGTCCTGATTGGGTGCGAATAACACTAGACGCGAGAAGAAGGTGCTTCAAAATGCGTCAACAAGCGGGTGTCAGGGATCGAGAAATTCGCCGCTGGGTATGCGGTCGGACAGTGTAGGGAAGCAAATCCGCTTACCCTTACTCGTTGGCTGTGGCAAATGGATAACAATTAGCCACTCAAACGGAGTCCCACCAGGCATAAGACTAAAAGCGAAAACATAAATAAAAGATACAGCAATGTCCAGTGGACACAGTTGCTGTTATTCTTACCTTGTGGCCGTGATGGGGAACTGAAGTAAAGTACGTTGGTTCTCCGGGTGTGTAAGACACCAAATGATTTGTTACTCCGCCTAATTAGGGCGATTGTTTAGTGACGTGTCAGCCCGGTGCATGGAGCCAGCCCATGTCAACTAGAGCGTACGTCTGTGAGGGGAAGTTAGTTGATAAAAATAAAAGATGGACTATAATTTTAACGGATGTCAGTACGTTGAATGTATTAGCTTAAAGACCCAGATGAGCGTCAATTCTGTGTAGGTAGGATAGAATGAATGGTGACAAGGGCTCTGATGTGTGTGAAGTATATCGATGTTGATATACGTGTAAGGAGAATGTGTCTCCAGGAGAGATAACATTAACAGCATTTATACAGTACTATCCAAATTCACAATTGTACAAATGTTTTTATACATTTATGGGCAGTTCAAGATCACAAGAAGTAATGAAGTGGATCTTTCCTGCGCGGTGTCCCGAGGACACCGCGCAGGAAAGATAGGTTGATGGCGGGCTGACGCCGACCGACAAAATGCTCGGAGGCCACCCACCCGCGATGTCCATGAGGCACATTTAGCACCTCATTGAAGTTCTTACACAGAATGCTGTACCTAGAATGACAACCGTGAGTACGCGGTAGTTGCACTGTAGGGTCTGAGAAGGGTGCACCTTAGCGTGTGCAGACCTCTAGTCCCTTCCATCCTGGTCCTGAAGAAAACCTACAATTACAAGAGGTTGAAACATGTCGACCACTTTTTAAATCACTTTTAGATACCATATGACCAATAGTACCATGAGCAGTATCTCACTAGATTTTAATTTGGTTACACAGACTCCAGAATAAAAATTTCTAAAGGAGTATCTGATGTTTACCTTTTAAATCACTTCACTAATCCCTTTATTTTCACCCCTCACTACACACAAAATAACCAGCTCCGCTGCAATTGCAGGCGTTGCAGCACACCTAAGTGGCACTCGGCTACTTGGGTGGGCCCGATGATGAAGCATGTCACCGACCAGGTCGGTGAGTGAGGGGTTTCTTATAAAAGAAAATATTCCTTTTTTTTCTCTGTTACTCATTCATTTCTAATCTGTTTTGAAACTATTAATGTTTTATGTCTTTTTGACTTCTCCTGTCATTTTTTTTGTAATATTAACCTAGGAGTTCAAGGAGTAGGTACCTAAAAAATACCCTTACTCTCTCTTTGGTACAAAAAAAAATAGAACCAGTTTACACAACAACTGACAAAGTGATACAGATATTCACACAGTTCAATCACTATCCCCAATATTTAGTGAGACACTATAAATTGGTAAAGTAAACAGTCAATTAAGCTGCTACTAAATCCTCCATCCAAATATTTATTTTAATATATCCACTCATTCTTCAATGCAAAATTCTATATATATATATAATGCATATTCAAATAACGAAGCAAACCACATTCACTGGATGATGTCATCAGTAATGTCATCCGTAATGTAATTTGAGATGTCATCAGTGATGTCACTGACCATGTCATGAATGATTTAATATGTGAAATCATCAGCAGTGGATTGCGGGTGCGCAACATATAGTTAGTACAACTAACTATATAGGAGCAATTTCAATGCTTTTGTATGAGTGAAATGTCCAGCTAACTATAACACCCCTAAAACGTATAGTTTTTTGAGTGAATTTCAAAGGTTTTATAAATGCTAATTCCTAACTTTATAAGGCCTGAAAGCTATGGTTTTTTCAGTGAATTTCAAAGGTTTTTTAAATGCTAATTCCTAACTATATAAGGCCTGAAACCTATGTTTTTTCATTGAATACATATATATATATATATATATTTTTATATATATATATATTCACTGAAAAAACCATAGGTTATAGACCATATATAGTTAGGAATTAGCATTTAGAAAACCTTATTTTACTCACACAAAACCATTGAAATTCCATATATAGTTAGTTGCACTAACTATATATCGCGCACCCGCAATCCACTGCTGATGATGTCACATATTACATCATTCATGACATGGTCAGTGACATCACTGATGACATCACTGATGACATCATCTAGTGTCTGTGTGTTTTTGTAAAGTTTAAATACGTTTTACATATTGAAGAATGACTGGATGGATGGAAGACTGAGTGTGTGTGTGGCTGGCTGGGAGGTGTGTGACGCTGTGCATATCAATGTGTACTTGTATCAGTGATTGTATAGGAGAGTAAGTATGTGTTAGTATATGTGTGAAAAGTATGGTGTTCTGTGTTTAACTATAGATGAGGAAATCGAAGTGTGATTGATTCTTCACAGGACTGACTAGGTGTATGAGTGCATATGATAGTGTTCTAATAATAACTGACTGTATGTATGAGTAATTGTATGGGTGAATGAGTGAATGTGTGTGTAGACGTACGAATCAGTGAGTGCGTATGTAGTAACTGGTATTGGTGTGTCATGATGTCATCAGTGATGTCATTTGAGATGTCATCAGTGATGTCATTTCAGATGTCATTAGTGATGTCATCAGTGATGTCACTGAAGTATGGTGTTCTGTGTTTAACTGTATAGATGAAGAAATGGAAGTGTGATTGATTCTTTACAGGACTGACTTGGTGTGTGAGTAACTCCATGGATGAGTGGCAGTGTGTGACTGTCTGCATAGGTGTATGAGTGCATATGATAGTGTTGTAATAATGAGTGGCTGTATGTATGAGTGATTGTATGGGTGAATGAGTGAATGTGTGTGTAGACGTAGGAATCAGTGAGTGCGTATGTAGTAACTGGTATTGGTGTGTCATGATGTCATCAGTGATGTCATTTGAGATGTCATCAGTGATGTCATCAGTGATGTCATTTGAGATGTCATCAGTGATGTCATCAGTGATGTCACTGACCATGTCATGAATGATGTAATATGTGACATCATCATCAGTGGATTGCGGGTGCGCGATATATAGTTAGTGCAACTAACTATATATGGAATTTCAATGGTTTTGTGTGAGTAAAATAAGGTTTTCTAAATGCTAATTCCTAACTATATATGGTCTATAACCTATGGTTTTTTCAGTGAATTTTCAAGGTTTTGTAAATGCTAATTCCTAACTATATATGGTCTATAACCTATGGTTTTTTCAGTGAATTTCATTGGTTTTTTAACAGCTAATATCTGTAGCTGTAAAATGTATTCTTCTTTAAATCCAAAAATATATTTTATATGTTTATTAATAATTTTTTTTTTAAATATTTTTTTTTCTTCGTTCCCGCTTCGCGAATCGGGAAGCTTCCCATTAGCTGACCTTGATGCCGCAAAATAGACCGCGAGCCGGTAAACGTTTCTTTACCGCAACTGCCGTGTTAGAAAACAACATCGTGACACCTCCCGTCCGCATGACGTTTCGCGTTGTCGCGTGATACGTCATATGACGTGCTACGTTAGCGAACTGGTACGCTTACCGAGTCGCAAAGCACAGGTTTCTGGAAGCAAACCTGGAGGCCCTGCAAAGCGCTTAACGTAAACACAGCAGGTCATGTGACTTGGTAATAACACTTTTCATTGGTTCATTTCGCTTTTGGTTTCCTAATGATGTAAGACTAGGTCATATAATCTAAAATGAACACTTTTCATTGGTTGAGAACTATTGTTTTTCCCAAATGATGAAAACCCCTCCTTCTTTCCTCACTCTGACTTTCATCTTTGTGAGAGAAAGACCCTTTGTTACCAGTGAGCAATGGCTTCTTTAGTAGCTTCAGCTGGTGCTTCCCCACCACCTCCACCACATCCAAGGAAGAGTGGACCACCTGCTCAAGTTATAATTCAGCAAGAAGAGGAAGAAGAAGAACAGGACGACGAGCACGAAGAGAGGCACTTTTTGCCTGAGGAGCCCAGGACGTCTCACCGGAAAGAAAACTTCATTTGGCAATTTTTTAAAATTCCCAAAGGTCAGAAAAAAGTAAATGCAAGATACGTAACTTGCCTTATATGTCAAGATAGACTGTCCATAGGGACCGACAAAAAATACAGTTTCGGAAACTACACAATGCATCGCCATATGACTAGGTGGCATCCTAACAACTACAGTGCTGCACAGTTTCGTAACGACCTAGATAATCTCCCTATTATGGCCAGAAGATCTGTTGTACCGGAAGTAACGGGACCAGAGGGCAGGGAGATGGTGCCAAATATTCAAACGAGATTTCATGAAGTAAAACACGTCTGCGTACATTGCAATGGATTCATTTGCTACGGAGAAAGAAGCATCACTCTGATCAACAGAGCTATTGACTATCATATGCAAGTTTGTACGAAACGCCCCAAATAATAAATACTTTTTTTTTGTTTTGTTGCTCCTGTTGAGCCCTTTACAATGAATCGTTTTCATTGCCCCCTGCAAGAAAAACCCCCAAAAATATAAAACTGTTCAGAAAAATTCAAAAAAAGTAAAAAAATGTTCAGAAAAATAATAAAAAAAATATAAAACAACAAAAACAATTAAAAAAAAAGTTCTTTTCAGAACTACCTCCCCGTTATTAAAAAATTGGTACAATATTTGGAACTGTGCCAACCTCTATTTCTCGTAGTTCGCTTCCCAGTTCGCTCGCCGGTACGCGAACCGGAAGTGAACCAAAAAAAAAAAAAAAAAAAAAAACAGTAAGTATAAGGGAAGGAAACAGACACTTATGTTAAAAGAAAGACAGCTATAGGGGAGTAAACTAGAGATACTATTACCCGTAATCCACTGCTGATGATGTCACATATTACATCATTCATGACATGCTCAGTGACATCATCAGCAGAGGATTGCGGGTTTTTTGGCAACGTGCCTTATCCACGGTTTAATAACGCTGCCTTTTGCTTTATATAAGTTTTCAAATTGTATGAAATATATACCAATAGGTCGTTATGAACCTTAAGGTAGTGCTTTTCTTCATGAGGTCTGGTCGCTTCCATACACATACAGATGTTTCAAAGATGATCAAGAAGTTTATCTGAATGGAGAGGAATGCACTGAGACGCCAGATCATTCACTAATGTGTAGGCACATACAGTTACACGGTTCATGCAACAAACACCGACCAAATATGGCTTGCGTGTTGCAAGGCACGCCAGTTCCTGCTATCATCCCCACGTTCAAGTTGTTGGAAAATGGTAGTTATTTGATGCTCAATAATGAAGATTGTTCTGGGTTAATTAAAAGTATTCCTTTTATCGTAACAGTAAGTGAACGGGTTATTTGCTGCAGAAATGTTCTATTTCCTCCCACACATGAACATAGGGAGTTTTCAATCTGGCCACAAATACCAACCTTGGGAGCACATTTCAACGGCATGGCAAGAATAACAGCTCTTTTGTCTCAGAGAGAGGTGGCCTTGAGTTCGGCCCGTGAAACATAGCGAACACCCGTACAGAGGTGCAGACCCTTTTAAATACTGATTCGCCTTTGCATTTCAGCGACATGGTTCGGACTATCTTTGACGCGTCCTCCACAAAGGCCCTGGCGCACTTTTTTAAAGTTGTTACCAGTGGTCTCGTGACTTCATTTGAGAAAATCTTTGGAGTCATCCCTGCTTTCTTTCATTCTATTTTTTCCACTCTGCTTCGTGGATTCCCATTTTTACTTGCATTACCAGCGGACGCTCTTGTGCTTTTTTACATTTTTAAATATGGATGTCCCTCCTGTGCAAGCTCCCGCCCTGCAGCTGCTGACACTGTTCCGCAATCGCATGCTAGAATATTATGGCACAATGCCGTTGGCGATATTAAGCACGGCATATGGATTATCTTTTCGATTCTCCTACTTCACCTGTGTCCAGCCTGTATTTCACTGCCTGACCTGTGATTTCGATTGGGCCATTGATTTGTGTCTCTGCGGACCGGTTTCTCCTGACGTCGACTTTAATCAGCTGATGACTCCTATCATTACTCACGAGTTGGTTTGTCCTGGCGAAAGGATTATGGCTGTGGCATTGATGCATGGACTAATTGGTCCCTGGAATTTACTGGCGGCAACACAGTCTTTCTTGGAACAGAGCTTTCTTGAAAACCCACCGAGCTGTCCTCTGATGGTGATAGAGGATCCGGTGCTGGGAGAGCACGTATGTTCTTTTCCGCTTTTAAATTGGATGGCTGAACTCTTTTCGGATGAAGACGGTGACTTCCTATTGGAGGCTGTTGCAGCTTATTTTGCATACACAGTTGTCATAGACCTTTTTCATGTTTGATATGCTGAGTACTAGCATTTCATTGACAATTCATTGACTTATTTGTCAAGTTTTTATTATTTAGCTTGCCTATTGGCTTAAGACTCGATAAAGTACTTGGCTGTTTTATTTTTCTTTAGCATTAAATTTTCCTAGTTTTTAATGTTTTACTTTGCGGACCGTCCACATATAAAGTTGCAATCTGCTCTCATGAGATGGCACTTCTATTATCTTATTCAGTTCGTTTCCGGATCATGGGGAGGTGTCATCTAGGTCCTGGATATCTTTACACCGTGTTAAGTTAGCATGGGCTCATTACCGGTTTAAACGCCATTTTTCCTTTTTTGCAACTTCTGCACACGACACTTAGTTGTTGCTTTAGCTTTCAACCTAGTAGTTCATCGTGGTTTACATGAGAATAATATGTTATTGCTCTACTATCTGCTTTGCTTGTTAAACTATATCTGTACAGCGAGTGCTGAAGTTTCAAGAACAACACGATACAGAATTGTTATGAGGTCTGATCTCCACGACTTCATACTCATAACATAAGTGCAGCTTCTGCCAATTCTGGGCATGAGGCGGGTTTTATATTGCTTTGCCGAACACACATACACAACAGTTGATGCGGTTCACATGAAGAGAGAGCTGGTGTATGCTGATGTGATTCCTTCAAATCTAAGACACTAAAGTATGGGCACGCCCTAAACCAACACAAACAGACCTTCTTAGCAAATAATATAATATGTGTATTAGGGAGGGTGAGATATAAGCAGCCGCGGGCCATGGAGGGAGTTACGGTGGGGCAGGGAGGCGGGGAGGGGGAGGGGCAGGGTGGAGCCCTCTGCACCTGCCCCTTCCCCTCCCCGCCTCCCTGCCCCACCGTAACTCCCTCCACGGCCCGTGGCTGCTTATAAGTGTTGCTAACTCTTATTCATTTACAGCATGTTAACATACTGTCACCATTCGCTTTTTATGTACTAGTAACTATGCTGGTAATTTTGCTACTGATAATATGTGTACTTGTATTATCTAAGGTACTATGCCTGAGAAGACGGCATTAGTAAATAAACATTTCAAATACACATGTGTTCTTCTTAACTCCATGTTCTGGTTTCTAAGAAATATATAACGACCGACTGTTCATGAGTTCCACGTATCCTGAGATACTATAAGTTCATATTCTGGATTGTCTAAACATTGAGAGTTTGTTATATCCAATGTGACACTGTACCTAGCTTGCTAAGGGGTTTTTGATTACTAAGGTGAGTTTTGGGACACCCTAATTCGCCGAGGTTCCAATCCTCTGTCCACAGTTCTGTGTGAGAACAGAAACCCTGCGACAGGGGCACCCCCGACCCTTGCTGGAGCTTCATCACACTTGCGATACAACTCCAGCAATGCGCCACCTTTACGGCACAGATACATCACGCATCTGTGCTGTTTTTGCCCCATGATGCGCCGCATTGTAAATGCAGCACACCATAGGTGACGGAACAGCGGCACAGAATGACTAACACATCCCTGGTGATGCGCCAGTCATCATAAATCTATCCCTATGCTTCTTATCTTGTTAGAGATGAACCGCCATATGTATCATCAAAGTTTTTTGCATTTCCTAAATAGCGAACTTTAAGGAATAAATAGCGATTCTTTACCATTCCTAGTTTGCGATGAGCTATTTGCTAATTACAAATTACCCATTCATTTCCTTCATTTCCATAGGGCGGTTGGACTCACTTTTAGCTCGAACGGCTGAATGGATTTCCACGAAACTTGGCAAAATTGTAGGGACTGGTAGCCCGATGTGCCTTTGCTATGTCTCAAGATATATGCTCCAGTGGTTTTTACGAAAATTAACTTTGAAAAATATATATTGGGCTACATTGGCCTATATATATGTTGGAGCCCAAATGTAGCCCAATGTAGCCCAATGAAGCCCAATGAAGCCCAATGTAGCCCAATGTAGCCCAAAGATGGCCGCCAGAGACAAAAAAAACAAATGTAGCCCAAATATCAGCCAGATGTAGCCCAACTATAGCCCAGTGACAGAATGACCAATCAGCTTCGCAAACCTCCGTTACGCGAAGCGGAGCGCTGTTACAGATATATATCTTTTTTTGAACGTTAATTTCTCAAAATCCACTGGAGCACATATATTGAGACCTCCAGCAATGCGCCACCTTTACGGCACAGATACATCACGCATCTGTGCTGTTTTTGCCCCATGATGCGCCGCATTGTAAATGCAGCACACCATAGGTGACGGAACAGCGGCACAGAATGACTAACACATCCCTGGTGATGCGCCAGTCATCATAAATCTATCCCTATGCTTCTTATCTTGTTAGAGATGAACCGCCATATGTATCATCAAAGTTTTTTGCATTTCCTAAATAGCGAACTTTAAGGAATAAATAGCGATTCTTTGCCATTCCTAGTTTGCGATGAGCTATTTGCTAATTACAAATTACCCATTCATTTCCTTCATTTCCATAGGGCGGTTGGACTCACTTTTAGCTCGAACGGCTGAATGGATTTCCACGAAACTTGGCAAAATTGTAGGGACTAGTAGCCCGATGTGCCTTTGCTATGTCTCAAGATATATGCTCCAGTGGTTTTTACGAAAATTAACTTTTAAAAATATATATTGGGCTATATATATGTTGGAGCCCAAATGTAGCCCAATGTAGCCCAATGAAGCCCATTGAAGCCCAATGTAGCCCAATGTAGCCCAAAGATGGCCGCCAGAGACAAAAAAACAAATGTAGCCCAAATATCAGCCAGATGTAGCCCAACTATAGCCCAGTGACAGAATGACCAATCAGCTTCGCAAACCTCCGTTACGCGAAGCGGAGCGCTGTTACAGATATATATCTTTTTTTGAACGTTAATTTCTCAAAATCCACTGGAGCACATATATTGAGACCTAGCAAAGGCACATCGGGCTACCAGTCCCTAATATTTTACCAAGTTTCGTGCAAATCCATTCAGCCGTTCGATTATTATTATTATTTTTTTTTTTTTGCCCCGCGGGGCCCTTTTAAAACCTCCACATCAAACCTAGGGGGTCAGCGAGGATCTACTATGCCCCCTTATGGTCATTTGCCCCTTCGCTTTGGCCTCCTCTTGTCTCTCGATCCTACCGAGAGACAAGATGGCGGCCGCTACGGACTGTTTGGAATGTTTACAGACGCCTTCACAAAGCTCCGTTGCGCGAAAAGTACGCGTACTGGAGCGCTGCCCGGTCCGCTGTTACAGATATATATCTTTTTTTAAACGTTAATTTCTCAAAATCCACTGTAGCACATATATTGAGACCTACAAAAGGCACATCGGGCTACCAGTCCCTACAATTTTGCCAATTTTCGTGCAAATCCATTCAGCCGTTCGGGCTAAAAGTGAGGCCAACCGCCCTATGGAAAACTCAATGTTAAAAACACGTTTTGGGACCCCCCTTTTTTCTTGGTCCCCCCTTGACGAAACCCCCCCAAATTTTCAGGGGCTGCTCAGAAACAAAATGTTCCATTTTCCTGAAAATTTCAGCCAATTCCGTCCACAAACGCCAAAGTTATTAGACATAGAATTTTCAAAAATCCCATAGAGAAAAAATCCTAACTATATATACCTACTGGCGACCGCCAGTAGGTAATATATAGTTAGGATTTTTTCTCTATGGGATTTTTGAAAATTCTATGTCAAATAACTTTGGCGTTTGTGGACGGAATTGGCTGAAATTTTCAGGAAAATGGCACATTTTGTTTCTGAGCAGCCCCTGAAAATTGGGGGGGGGGTTCGTCCAGGGGGGGTCGAGAAAAAAGGGGGGTCCCAAAACGTGTTTTTAACATTGAGTTTTCCATAGGGCGGTTGGCCTCACTTTTAGCCCGAACGGCTGAATGGATTTGCACGAAACTTGGCAAAATTGTAGGGACTGGTAGCCCGATGTGCCTTTTGTAGGTCTCAATATATGTGCTCCAGTGGATTTTGAGAAATTAACGTTTAAAAAAAGATATATATCTGTAACAGCGGACCGGGCAGCGCTCCAGTACGCGGACTTTTCGCGCAACGGAGCTTTGTGAAGCGAAGCTGATTGGTTCTCCGGCGTCTGTAAACATTCCAAACAGTCCGTAGCGGCCGCCATCTTGTCTCTCGGTAGGATCGAGAGACAAGCGGAGGCCAAACCGAAGGGGCAAATGACCATAAGGGGGCATAGTAGATCCTCCCTGACCGTTTAGGTTTGATGTGGAGGTTTTAAAAGGGCCCCGCGGCGCAAAAAAAAAAAATAATAATAATAATCGAACAGCTGAATGGATTTGCACGAAACTTGGCAAAATTGTAGGGACTGGTAGCCCGATGTGCCTTTGCTAGATCTCAATATATGTGCTCCAGTGGATTTTGAGAAATTAACGTTCAAAAAAAGATATATATCTGTAACAGCGCACCGCTTCGCGTACTTTTCGCGTTACGGAGCTTTGCGAAGCGAGGCTGATTGGCTCTCCGGTGTCTGTAAACATTCCAAACAGTCCGTAGCGGCCGCCATCTTGTCTCTCGGTAGGATCGAGAGACAAGAGGAGGCCAAAGCGAAGGGGCAAATGACCATAAGGGGGCATAGTAGATCCTCCTTGACCTCTTAGGTTTGATGTGGAGGTTTTAAAAGGGCCCCGCGGGGCAAAAAAAAAATAATAATAATAATCGAACGGCTGAATGGATTTGCACGAAACTTGGCAAAATTGTAGGGACTGGTAGCTCGATGTGCCTTTGCTAGGTCTCAATATATGTGCTTCAGTGCATTTTGAGAAATTAACGTTCAAAAACAAGATATATATCTGTAACAGCGCTCCGCTTCGCGGAGATAAAATTATATCTGTATTACCTAGCTGTTGCTAACACCAGTTAGCGACGGCTAGTAGGAGATAGCGACCATCTTGGGCCCCACTTTGCATGTGAGTGATATTTATCACTAATGACATGCAAAGTGGGCATGCCAAGATGTTAGCGACTGGAAACAGTCGCTAACATCGCTATCTCCTATTATCAACTTTTGGAAATATTCGAGCTAAGCGCGAATATCTCCAAAAGCTAGCACCTGCCCTGAGCAGTTCTTAGCCATGTTATCCAATGGGAGGTGGATAACATGGCTAAGAGCATTAGCTCAGTAATGCATGAATATCGCTGAGTTTTCAGCGATATTAATGCATTGCGGTCGTTTTTTATCGTATTTGCGATAAACCTTGATAATAGCAAGGTTTATCTGCGATAATTTCTGACGATGGTTAGCGGTAAAAAAATCGTTGCTAAGCATCGTTAGGGATAAATATCGCTTAACTTTGGTAATATGCCCCAACGTCTGTTAACGTTCGATTCGAAGGAAATCAGGAAGTGTTGAAAAACATTGTCTGCGCCATCTTGTCTTTTTTCAAATGCCACACTTTTGTCGTGCACGGCAGCCATTTTAGATGCCTTGACCAGACCCACTCTGTGCACGCTGTCGATCCTTAGCATGGCTCCCCACCCTCGCAAGCATCTCCCCCAGGCAGTGGTCACCCCCGCTCTCTGTCTTATGCATGGGTAATAAACCTCCCCCCATCTGCGCTGCTCTTCCCTGAGAATCACACCCTGTGCCTGCCCGACACCTCCCTTTCGCCCTATTCACTACCGCACCCTCTGACACTCCTTTTCCTCTGTGTCCGATTGTCCAGGCTGGTCCTAGGGTATCAGCTAGCCCTGCAGATGTAGTTTATGGCCCCAGCTGTAAAGAATCACCCCTCTTCAAAGGAGTTATAGTAGATCAAGGCCCACACTCGATGAGATCCGTCACAGCAGAAGCGTTGCTATTATCTGAAAACCATCCTGTATTGTGATTGGGGAGGGGACCGAGCCTGAAGCGGAAGATTCCAGGGATGACTCTTTGTACATCAAAGTTTTTACAATTATGTGTCACATTAAAAATATATAGCACTCCGACAAAGTAGTAAGATTATAAAACTTTAATAATTTATAAATATATACAAGAAAACAAAAATAGTAATAACATATAAACATTTTTAGGGAAAAACAACGAAGTAGCGGTCGGCTGTGCGAATAGTCCCAACGCAGCACAACGTCCAGATTTCCGGCGTGGGGCGTCGCGGGGGGTGGGTCATCAGTAGCAAACTGTTTTGCGAATAGTTCCAAGGCAGCAGAACGATGGCACCAAGGTGATGTCCAGTAAGTTGCCGCACTGGTTTTGGTATCCTACAATGCTGCTCCGAATAACGGCGTGGGGCGCCCCGGGGGAGGCGGCGTGAACGGGCCTCTCCAGGTGGAGTGTCATCTGTTGTAGTGGGGCGCCCCTTTACCGTTTCAGTTGCCATTCCGTCCGTTTTTGGTCCACTGTGTCAAAAGCCGCAATTCAGCTGAGTTGCGCCCACTCTTGCGGTGCAGCGATAGGCGGCTGTCACAGGACTCTCAAAATGGTGGCAGGCTCTTTCCTTTTTGGGCCTGGTCCACTGAAATGGCCCTGGGACACCTTGGAAATCGGACGCTTGTCTGCTAGGTCTTGGACCCCATTCTCGAAAGCGTCTCCTCCGCCTTGAGAATTCATCAAAAGTTTTGGGGGCCCCGACTCCTGCAGGCTTCTGGTGGGGAGCGGCTGCCATGATTGCTCGCGGAATGACCACGACGGAGCTACGAGATGGTGGTGCTCTCATGCTGACGCCAGATTCAGTCTGAAACATCCAGAAACAAGGTGGGGCTTTCATCGTTTGGGAAAAAAAAAAGTTTTCATCCAATGAAAAGTGTTGTTTTTAGGTCATATGATCAAGCCTTCCATCATTAGGAAACCAAAAGTAAAATGAACCAATGAAAAGTTTTATAAACAAGTCACATGACCTGTTATGCGGCATAGGGTATAAAATGCGGAGAAAATACGTTGGCACGTGAGGCGGCGTCAGTAGCGGACCGATGTGCGAATAGGCCGAAGGCAACACAACGCGCCAAGATCCGGATGGCACCGAGGTGGTGTCCAGCAAGTTGCAGCACTGGTGTGGCC